>NW_023639603.1:153074-160574 GCF_015228065.2 Penaeus monodon
CCAAGATTGTTCACCTGACTGTATGCATTTAATGTAGGCCTTGTTGTCTTTACATTAATTACTCTAAATGGACCTTCAAATCTAGGAGCAAGGTTTGACTTAATATTGAGTTGCTGGTTGACTTTTCTAAATACTAGTGCTCCAACTTCAATGTCCTTGTGGTGGGCAACTTTGTATTGAAATGACAGTATTTTATCTCTGGAGTTAGTCAAATGCTTCTTTGTGATCTGGAAGATTGACTTGTTTCTATTCAAAAGATATTCATCAAAATTTATCATTATATGAAGGAATTTGATTTTCATCAAAGAGGTCATAGGGTAGTCTTTTATCCATTCCATATAAAAGAAAATGTGGGGTATCACCTAAGGGAGAATGGAATGTACTATTAATACAAGACTGGATTGTCAATAGTGATTCATCCCATATGTCCGATGTCGCATCAACAAGCAATCTCATTAATGAGAGGATGGAGGAGTTGAGCCTTTCTGTATACCATTACTTTGTGGGCGGTAAGGGAGGAATGTTAACACGAATTACATTCATGATATCACTAACTTATCCATGACCTTGTTATGAAATTCAGTCCTTTATCAGTAGAAAAATACATGGGGGCTGAATATCTTAGACAGAAGTCGTGGAAAGCATGTGCAACAAATTTGCTGATTTGTTGGGCACGGGGACTAGTTCACAAAAACGAGTGAAGTTATCAATGAAGACTAAAAATATAACGATTTCCATGCGAGAAGGTAGAAAACCTGACAATGTGTCACAAGAGACCTTCTGGAAGGGAAAGTCTGGAATGTCATATTACAATGCGGGGGCTGGGTCCACTGGTATCTCCTTTGTAATAGGGGCATTGCTTACAAGACTGAACATGCTTAGCAACTTTGCTAAGAGGTGTGGGAAAAAGAAGCGTTGCTGGTCTAAGTAAATTGCCTTTATACTTACCACAGTGTGCAGCTTTTTTCGATTCATGGAAAAGAGGAAGGATTCGACCTTCAAGAGATTCAGGAATAACTACAAGTTTACGAGATGCCTGAGCTTTCTTGTCCAAAATCGAGACTTGTAGCAAAGTAGACCGTTAGCATCGAGGTACAATTGACTTACTCGAACATGTCTGCTAGGGGAGGATTTCATTCCTTTCTAAGGCTTGAATTTAAGGGGCCGTACAGATTATCATTACGTTGCACCAGCCGGATCTCGTCCTCCGTGGGGGGGTCCATGGGAGGTACGGCTGGAGCAGCCAAGACCGGGGAGGTAACAGAATGAATGGGGTCGGAACGGCGACCGTTAACATGTGCAGGCCGGATCTCGTCCTCCGAAGGATCCTCAACGGTAGGCGCGGCAGTATTTACCAAGATCGGTGCAATGTCAGAGAATTTCATCTTGCAGGAGGCAAAGGTGGGCGAGGAGCTAGATTCAAGCAGGTTGTGAGCGTCAGAGCGGGGAGCGCATGATAGCGTGTCGGCAACATTTTGCTTCCTGGGCAAATAAACAAAGGTGACGTCAAACTCTGCTAGAACTTCAATTGCGCGGGCGCGTCGTCCATGAGGGTCCCTACCTTTAAAAAATGGACGTGAGGGGGGAATGATCAGTGTGCACTTCTATCTGATATCCAGATTAGCTCTCGAAAGTGACGGAGGGCCCATGTGATACTTAGTAGTTCACGGTCCGTCGTATGATAGCGTTCTCCGCTGAATTGAGGGCGCGACTTGCAAAAGCAATGGGCTGCGTTTTCCAGAATGGCCATGTTTCGGTGGAGTACTGCTCCGAGCCCGAGGTTTGAGGCATCAGTGGTGAGGACAAAAGGCAAGCTGAAATCGGGAAGGCTGAGAGTGGAGCCTTAATTAATTGCAACTTAAGAGTTGTAAATGTGGCTTTTTCTCGTCTGTCCACTGCCAAATAGAATCCTTTTAAGGAGATGATTAAGCGGTGTCGCGATGGACCTGTAATTGAATAAACGGCCTATAAAAAACCTGAAAGGCCTAAAAATGATCTCAATTCCTTCTGGTTCTTTGGTTGGAAAATCGGCAATGGCTTTAACTTTTGAATCATTAGGTGCAATACCTTTAGATGACAAGGTATGGCCTAAGAATTGTAACTTAGATTGAAGAACTGACACTTGCTAGGTTGAATAGTAATCCTGCAGTTGATAGCCTATTGAAAACCTGATGCAATTTATTCTCGTGTCAGAGAGGGAGGGTGAGCAATTAAAATATCATTTAAATACACGATCGTTAATTAATCCTGATAGTACAAGTTACATTAATCTGCTAAATGTAGAGGGGGAATTGCGAAGGCCAAAAGGGCATACTAAAAATCAAAGTGTCCCATATGAGTCGAGAAAGCCGTATATGGCACGCTCTCAGGAGCCACAGGGACTTGCAGGAAGCCTTTAGCAAAGGGCAATAGTTGAAAAAATCTTATTATTAGAGCCAATGTCTTGTAACAGCAATCTAAGATTAGGAATTGGGATGGGTTCTGGCACTGTTACTTTATTCAACTTGCGATAGTCGACCACTGGGCGGAAAGTATTATCCTTCTTTGGAACAAGAAGGAGGGGGGAGGCCCAGGGTGAATTGCTTGGTTGAATAAGATTCATGTCCAACATTGTTTTAACCTCCTTTTCCAAGCCCTGTCGCTTTGATGAGGATCTTATAATTGATATGTATGAAGGCTTAGCATCAGGCTCGAGGGCAATGGAGTGTTGAAGCAATGTTGTTTTTCCGATAGGACGGTCCTTGGTTGGCAGTACGCTTGGGAATTCTTTAAACAAGTTAATCAAAATATCATATCCTTCATGAAAATCTAAACTTTGCTTCAGAACATGATAAGAGCTCTGCTCATCAGGGGAAGATGATGTTGCAGTGGCAGAAAAAACAGGGGAGGGAGCAGGTAAATCAAATTCGCAGATAGGCAAGTCTGTGAATTCATAGGATATTACAGGTACACCAGCGGTAATAGTCAATGGGACCGGGGTCAGATTAAATACATGCACCTGACATCTATTATCAGTAATATTATACAAGGAAGGTAATGTTGCACAACCTTTTACTCGTGTATTATCAGGTAATATCAAAGCAGTACCATTTGCCGAAGGACAAGAAACGTCTATCAGTAGATCATAAACCGGAATAGTAGTGTTACACTAGCAATAAACTTGGGAGCATTATCATTAGCGGTCCAGGATTTCGCAAAGTCGTCAACGTGTTTTGCGCGCGAAGGATTGCGTGATGTGGGTGTCGGTATCAGAACCGGGGAGGAGGAGCGCACAGCGAGAGGAGAGATGAAGCGAGGGTAGGTGGGAGGGGGAGGGGGTGGTGGGGAGGAGAGGAAGGAGAGTGAGGTGCAGAGAAGGGGTGACTATGGTCATGTGTGACTTCAAAGATTGTCATTGCGGGTGTGAAGGGGTCGGTATGCGTCCATAGGCAAGAGGGAGTCTTTAACAGGTAATTCTGACCATTAAAAGTAATGCTATTACTGCGAGGGTAGAGGAAATTCCTGTACGGTATAAGAAATCATGACCCAACAAGATTCTTCTACGACAAACTTGTGAGCAAAAATTTCACTACCAAGAGAAATGTTAAGGACTTTGTTGCCTAAAGTGATATCTTATCTCCTGTTATCCCGCAAATGGTGGTTTGACTCGGTTGCAAATCTAATGATAATTCGAAATTCTGCAAAGTATCCAACGAGACCACAGAACAAGAAGATCCCGTGTCTAAGAAGAAATATGCAGGCTCGCCATTTAATATAGATGGAAGCAATGTCGGCTGAGTGATATCATTAGGGATGCAACTAATTGAGACAATGTGATGTGTTACCGGTATTGTTGCCGTGTCTGGGTGTTTTTGGCTTTTCCCTAAAAAAATGGCGGTTTGCTTGGCATTGCCGGAGCAATCTGTACGTTTGACTCACCTGGTCTGGGAACGCCGAGCAGTGAGCCCATGGATGTGAGGGCGTGCCATGATAAGGGCAGTATGGAGTCGGATAACATGAGTCGGCACCGTGACCTTTTGCACAACAGTTGAAACACTGATCCCTGTCCGGTGCCCAGTTTGTGACACAAGGTTGTTTATGTCTGGGAACATGAGGTGAGTTAGATGACGGGGGGAAAATGAGTCTTATGTCCCGTATTATATTGTGAGGGGTGTTGTGTTTGGACTGTTGTGGTCTGTGTCATTGTTGTGGAACCCCGGGTTAGGTTGCGTTTTGGGTTTGTCGTTTGGTTGTTTGTTTTTGGTTTTGGTGTGTTCGCCTTAGTAGTGTGAATGCCTGCATTGACCGACACAGTGGGAGCCTTCTCTCTGATTGACTTGGCAAATTCGCCGGGTAACTAAAGTAAATCGGTATCCTCACAAGGTTCCCAAACTTGCTCTTGTGCAGAAGTAGGTAACAAAGCAACTAGGATAGATTCCACCATATACGTCATGGAGGAGACGTGATTATCGTTGAACAAGGATTTAATGTGGGAGTCACGGTTGTGACTCCATTTTGAAACTTGAACCCGAAGCTGATTGATAAAATATCGAATGTCTTCTGACAAAGAAGCAGGCTTTAAATGAATAAGTCTCGCAAACTGAATATGATGACTTACATCTAAGGATTTGAACGAAGATCTAAAAATATCTTTGAAAATCCAACTGCGAAATGGATGGCAATGTCTTGAAGCATTAATCGCGTTCGTACTTTGCTGAGGTCATTCTAAACTGTTTCAGCCGCGTTTATGTATATGCCAAAGAGGGTCATCTTACGGGATTCCCTGAAAGTATGCATTGAAATCAAATGTCGCGGCGTTTCAAGGATACGCGCCAATTCGAACTTTTCTGTCTATTGGATTCCAGGAGTAAATCCCAAAATTTTTCGGGTGTTTCGAGATGGGGCGAGACTTGCCTGTATGCTGGCAGTAATGGATTGCCAAGATGAAGGGTCATTCATATCGAGTTGTTTCAAGGCATCAGGACTCAGGCCTATATCAGTGCATGAGCACTAGTAGTATCAAGGCCTTCAAGACACACATCTTGGTCCTTCTTCATAGGTACCGACATCTCAAGTGCTTGTTCATGGCTCTGTTGCATCCATCTGTCTATTGATTTTTGGTCTACAGCCCAGAGTATGGACTACGCTACCAAGAATGTAAATCTCTCGAACGGTTCCCTAACAGGCCCCCAAAGTCCTAAGGTTGGTCTTGGTCCAGGAGACCTCTAGGCCTAAGGGCTTGCTCATGCTAAATGTATCAAGAGTTCCCACCAGTGATCTAAGACGCAGATAGGATGCAACATCATCGGCAAAGTCAAGGTCAGAGATCTGATACTGCCTAGTCCATAGAGTTGAAAGTGTGGTGCAAGGACACAGCCTTCCTCACCCCTGAATTAAAGGGAAGAAGTTGACATACCCACCAACACTTTACAGACTTTCAGTACCAGTATCAAAGTGCTTGCTATTAGGCAATAATTCGTTGAATCCCAGTCATCAGGATGTCTCATACGATTCATGATGCCAGAGTCAATGACTTCTTGAGGCAATGTATGGTTGCAAGTACTCCGACGGTTCACATTCCCGAAGCGCTGTATTCTGCATTGTGGACTTGCCAGGAGTAAATCCAGAACTGCTGCCGGTCTCTGATGCCTCAGTAGGTGGTGCGGATACGTTTCAGAAGATTGTGCGGAAAACTTTGCCTGGTATGCTGACAGGTGTAATGCCACGGTAGTTGCTACAATTCCAAAATATCCCCTTTCCCTTTCCAGAGGGGATGACCACACTCCCTCAGCAGGTCAGGTGAATGGCAGTCGGACTGTATGCAGGCCCTGAGCCATAGGTTATCCCCAGCCTTTAGCAGTTCACGCAGGGATTCACACATATGCCTGCAGCTTTCCCACTCTTCAGCTTGAATCGCAATTGTAACCACCATTATGGCAGGAGTCCTCGCTGATGGGTGGTCCGGCAAGGTATTGTGACATCGTTGCATCCAGTAAACTGTTAGAGGGTTACCGGTACAACTGCTCAAAATAATCAGCCAACGTTCACGAACCCCAACATGATCTGAGATGATCTGTCCATCGATGATCGGAACTGCAGTCATCTGTGAGAGGGCTTAGAGTTCAGCTTTCTCAGGGCTTGTTAGGCAGGGCGAAGGTCCGTTTTACCAAGAAATGGCCTTCAACCTCCTCAGCAAGATCCTGAACTGTTACTTGTCCTTGCGGCGAGACAAGCGATCGAGGCTCTCAAGGTAGGGGCGACCTGGTCCTTCGACAAACGCGTGTGATGGTGTTGATGGGGGAGCAACCGAATGATAGTAATGTTAAGTCTGATAATGCCGAAAAATGATAGGAAAAAAACCTAAGAATTGATGTTTCCAGCAAAAGCCAGAGAAATGAGGAAAGATAAATGGACTCGCAACTCGAAGATAAAGCGTGCTAAAGCGAATGATTGTTAAGTGTGTCACGCTCAGACATCCCCATGCCATGTGTCAGTGAAGGAAATATGGACGTAGAAAATGTGAAATAATGTGGAAAAGAAAACCAATAAAAATTAAACTAATCGTAACCTTTCAACTCGGAAGAGTTTCATAGCAACTCCACTTTCGAAACGTTACGATTTACAGTATCATTACTTTATTGGCATATCTTTGAATTTCTGAGTTCGGATTCTATGGTGACAGATGTCGTAAATTTTGAGGGATTGTGCAATGAAATATACAGCTACCACATACCGAAGCCTGTATTGTTATGAACTAGACAGTGAGGAAATCTGTCTCGGTTCCTTGCTAGTAGGAGGGGCCCGTGCCTCAGAAGCTAGGGGAACTTTGCTGGATGCGAGGAGGTAATGCACGGGTTTGAAATTAAACGATTATCTAACATGAGAGCGATACAAACCTTAGCTCAGATTCAGGAGGCAGTCAGGACTAGACCGAAGAAAAGTTCACTCCTCAGCCTCAGCAGTAGCAGGAATCATAGCCTGGCAGCTCACTGCAGCGACTTGGAAATCGCCAGCAGTTGCCTCCTATATGGCGGGGGTACGACATGGCGTCGCGGACAGGTGGAGAGCAAGCTATGCAAAGCACCATTAAAGCGGTACCTGGTACAACCTGCAGAAACAGGGAAGGCAGGTCAGAAACCCAACATGAGAGACATATCTAGATCCCATCGGACTGCAGTCATCTGTGAGGAGGGCTTAGAGTTCAGCTTTCTCAGGGCTTGTTAGGCAGGGCGAAGGTCGTTTACCAAGAAATGGCCTTCAACCTCCTCAGCAAGATACCTGAACTGTTACTTGTCCTTGCGGCGAGACAAGACGATCGAGGCTCTCAAGGTAGGGGCGACCTGGTCCTTCACACACACGCGTTGATGGTGTTGATGGTGGGAGCAACCGAATGGATAGTAATGTTAAGTCTGATAATGCCAAAAATGATAGGAAAAATAACCTAAGAATTGATGTTTCCAGAAAAAGCTCAGAGATCAAGAAGAGGAAAGAGAAATGGACTCGCAACTCGAAGAAGAAAGC
>NW_023639603.1:168508-171008 GCF_015228065.2 Penaeus monodon
CTGTAATAATAACAATAATAATAATTTTATGTATAATTATAATAATACTAATTGTTATAATATTGTAATTAATATTATTATTGTTATTATTATCATTATTATTATTTTTACTTGTAGTATAATTGTAAAAATAATTATTATAACAGTAATAATTACAGTAATAACGATATTAATTAAAATAATGATATAAATAATTATTATAAAAACGTTATTATTGTTATTATTTTTGTTATTACTATTATAATTGTAGTTGTTATTAGAATAGATGTAAAAATATATATTATAACTGAAATGATTGCAATAATAATGATAGCAATTGCAATAATGATGATAATAATTGCAATAATGATGATAATGATGATGAAACTGATGATAATGACGATGATAACGATAATAATGATGATAATTATGATAATAATGATGATAATAATAGGAATTGCGTCCATATATAATAAAAAAAAATTAAAAGAAAAAAAAAATCGAAACGTCGAAAAACCGGCAAAATCTAACGAAAAATAGCCTTTTGAGAGTAGACTCCAAAATGACGTTTTTTTCCATTCATTTGATGATTCTGGCAATTATTAATGTAATAATGATAATAATTGCTAGAATTCTATTAATCATGACAATAATGATGATAGAATCAAGAGAATTATTATTATCATTATAATTATTTTTACTAGTAGTATGATTGTAAAAATAAATATTATAACAGTAATAATTACAATAATAACTATATTGATTAAAATAATGATATAAATAATTATTATAAAAACGTTATTATTGTTATTATTATTGTTATTACTTATATTATTGTAGGTCTTATTAGTATAGATGTAAAAATATATATTATAACTGCAATGATTGGAATAATAATGATAATAATTGCAGTAATGATGATAATAATTGCAATAATGATGATAATGATGATGATAATGATGATAATGATGATAATAACAGGAATTGTGTCCTTATATAATAAAAAGGTAAAAGAAAAAAAAATCCCAAAAGTCGAGAAAGCTGCAAAATCTAGCGAAATATAGCCTTTTCGGAGTAGACTCCAAAATGACGTTTTTTCCATTCATTTGATGATTCTGGCAATTATTAGGGTAATAATGATAATAATTACCAGAATTCTATTAATCATGACAATAATGATGATAAAAGTTAGAATAAAGAGAATTTGGAGAACATTTGATGATTATTAGTATTAACATTATTATCATTAATATTATCATTATTATTATTATTATTATTATTATTATTATTATTATTATTATTATTATTATTATTATTAATATCATTATTATTATTATTATTATCATTATTATTATTACTTTAATTATTAGTATTATTGACAAAAAATATATTATAACTGTAATAATAACAATAATAATAATAATAAGTATAATTATAATAATACTAATTGTTATAATATTGTTATTGATATTATTATTGTTATTATTATCATAATTATTATTTTTACTGGTAGTATAATTGTAAGAATAATTATTATAACAGTAATAATTACAATAATACCGATATTAATTAAAATAATGATATAAATGATTATTATAAAAACGCTATTATTGTTATTACTATTATTATTGTAGTTTTTATTAGTATAGATGTATAAATATATATTCTATCTGCAATAATTGCAATAATAATGATAATAATTGCAGTATTGATGATAATAATATCAATAATGATGATAATGATGATGATAATGATGATAATGATGATGATGATGATGATAACGATAATAATGATGATAATCATGATAATAAGGATGATAATAACAAGATTTGTACCCATATATAATAAAAAAGGTAAAAGAAAGAAATCCCAAAAGTCGAAAAAGCGGCAAAATCTAGCGAAATATAGCCTTTTCGGAGTAGACTTCAAAATGACGTTTTTTCCATTCATTTGATGATTCTGGCAATTATTAGGGTAATAATGATAATAATTACCAGAATTCTATTGATCATGACAATAATGATGATAAAAGTAAGAATAAATAGAATTTGGATAACATTTGATGATTATTAATATTATTACTATTATCAATATTATTAACATTATTATCATTATTATTATTATTATTATCATTATTATTATTATTACTACTACTTTAATTATTAGTATTATTGCCAAAAAATATATTATAACTGTAATAATAACAATAATAATAATAATAAGTATAATTATAATAATACCAATTGTTATAATATTGTTATTAATATTATTATTGTTATTATTATCATTATTATTATTTTTACTGGTAGTATATTTATTTAAAAAATTATTATAACAGCAATAATTGCAGTAATAACGATACTAATTCAAATAATTATATAAATAATTATTATAAAGACGTTATTATTGTTATTATTATTGTTATTACTATTATTATTGTAGTTGTTATTAGTAAAGATGTAAAAATGAATATTATAACTGCAATAATTGTAGTAATAATGATGATAATTGCAATAATTAT
>NW_023639603.1:176008-186008 GCF_015228065.2 Penaeus monodon
AATTACAATAATGATGATAATGATGATAATGATTATAACGATAACGATAATAATAATGATAATCATGATAATAATGATGATAATAACAGTAATTGTGTCCATATATATTTAAAAAGGTAAAAGAAAAATCCGAAAAGTCGAAAAAGCGACAAAATCTAGCGAAATATAGCCTTTTGAGAGTAGACTCCAAAATTACGTTTTTTCCATTGATTTGATGATTCTGGCAATTATTAGGGTAATAATGATAATAATTTCCAGAATTCTATTAATCATGACAATAATGCTGATAAAAGTGAGAATAAAGAGAATTTGGATAACATTTGATGATTATTAATATTACTATTATAATCATTATTATCATTATTATTATTATTATTATTATTATTATTATTATTATTATTTTAATTATTAGTATTATAGCAAAAAAAATATATTATAACTGTAATAATAACAATAATAATAATAATAAGTATAATTATAATAATACTAATTGTTATAATATCGTTATGAATATTATTATTGTTATTATTATCATTATTATTACTTTTACTGGTAGTATAATTGTAAAAATAATTATTATAGCAGTAATAATTACAATAATAACGATATTAATTAAAATAATGATATAAATAATTATTATATAAACGTTATTATTGTTATTATTATTGTTATTACTATTATTATTGTAGTTGTTATTAGTATAGATTTAAAAATATATATTATAACTGCAATAATTGCAATAATATTGATAATAATTGCAGTAATGATGATAATAATTGCAATAATGATGGTAATGATGATGATAATGATGATAATGATGATGATAACGATAATAATGATGATAATCATGATAATAATGATGATAATAACAGGAATTGTGTCTTTATATAATAAAAAAGGTAAAAGAAAAAAAATCCCAAAAGTCGAAAAAGCGGCAAAATCTAGCGAAATATAGCCTTTTAAGAGTAGACTCCAAAATGACTTTTTTTCATTCATTTGATGATTCTGGCAATTATTAGGGTAATAATGATAAGAATTACCAGAATTCTATTAATCATGACAATAATGATGATAAAAGTGAGAATAAATAGAATTTGTATAACATTTGATGATTATTAATACTATTACTATTATCATTATTATCATCATTATTATCATTATTATTATTATCATTATTATTATTATTATTATTATTATTATTATTATTATTATTATTATTATTACTTTAATTATTAGTATTATTGCCAAAAATTATATTATAACTGTAATAATAACAATAATAATATTAATAAGTATAATTATAATAATACTAATTGTTATAATATTGTTATTAATATTATTATTGTTATTATTATAATAATTATTATTTTTACTGGTAGTACAATTGTAAAAATAATTATTATAACAGTATTAATTACAGTAATAACGATATCAATTAGAATAATGATATAAATAATTATTATAAAAAACGTTATCATTGTTATAATGATGGTAATGATGATGATAATGATGATAATGATGATGATAACGATAATAATGATGATAATCACGATAATAATGATGATAATAACAGGAATTGTGAAAATGTAGTGAAATACAGTCTTTTGAGAGTAGACTCCAAAATGACGTTTTTTCCATTCATTTGATGATTCTGGCAATTATTAGGGTAATAATGATAATAATTACCAGAATTCTATTAATCATGACAATTATTATTATTATTATTTTTATTATTATTATTATTATTATTTTAATTATTAGCATTATTGCCAAAAAAATTATTATAATTGTAGTAATAACAATAATAATAATAATAAGTATAATTATAATAATACTAATTTTTTAAATATTTTTATTAATATTATTATTGTTATTATTATTATCATTAATATTATTTTTACTCGTAGTATAATTGTAAAAATAATTATTATAACAGTAATAATTACAGTAATAACGATATTAATTAAAATAATGATGTAAGTAATTATTGTAAAAACGTTATTATTTTTATTATTATTGTTATTACTATTATTATTGTAGTTGTTATTAGTATAGATGTAAAAATATATATTATAAGTGCAATAATTGCAATAATAATGATAATAATTGCAGTAATGATGGTAATAATTGCAATAATGATGATAATAATGATAATGATTATAATGATGATAACGATAATAATAATGATAATTATGATAATAATGATGATAATAACAGTAATTGTGTCCATATATATTAAAAAAGGTAAATGAAAAAATCCCAAAAGTCGAAAAAGCGACAAAATCTAGCGAAATATAGCCTTTTGAGAGTAGACTCCAAACTTACGTTTTTTTTCCATTCATTTGATGATTCTGGCAATTATTAGGGTAATAATGATAATAATTTCCAGAATTCTATTAATCATGACAATAATGATGATAAAAGTGAGAATAAAGAGAATTTGGATAACATTTGATGATTATTAATATTACTATTATAATTATTATTATCATTATCATTTTTGTTATTATTATTATTATCATTATTATTATTATTATTATTATTATTATTATTATTATTATTATTATTACTTTAATTATTAGTATTATTGCAAAAAAATATATTATAACTGTAATAATAACAATGATAATAATAATAAGTATAATTATAATAATACTAATTGTTATAATATCGTTATAAATATTATTATTGTTATTATTATCATTATTATTACTTTTACTGGTAGTATAATTGTAAAAATAATTATTATAACAGTAATGATTACAATAATAACGATATTAATTAAAATAATGATATAAATAATTATTATAATATCGTTATTATTGTTATTATTATTGTTATTACTATCATTTTTGTAGTTGTTATTAGTATAGATGTAAAAATATATATTATAACTGCAATGATTGCAATAATAATGATAATAATTGCAGTAATGATAATAATAATTGCAATAATGATGGTAATGGTGATGATAATGATGATAATGATGATAATGATGATGATAACGATAATAATGATGATAATGATTATAATAACGATGATAATAACAGGAATTGTGTCCTTATATAATAAATAAGGTAAAAGAAAAAAAATCCCAATAGTTGAAAAAGCGGCAAAATCTAGCGAAATATAGCCTTTTGAGAGTAGACTCCAAAATGACGTTTTTTTCATTCATTTGATGATTCTGGCAATTATTAGGGTAATAATGATAATAATTACCAGAATTCTATTAATCATGACAATAATGATGATAAAAGTGAGAATAAATAGAATTTGTATAACATTTGATGATTATTAATATTATTACTATTATCATTATTATCATCATCATTATATTATTATTATTATTATTATTATTATTATTATTATTTTTATTATTATTATTATTATTATTACTTTAATTATTAGTATTATTGCCAAAAATTATATTATAACTGTAATAATAACAATAATAATATTAATAAGTATAATTATAATAATACTAATTGTTATAATATTGTTATTAATATTATTATTGTTATTATTATAATAATTATTATTTTTACTGGTCGTACAATTGTAAAAATAATTATTATAACAGTATTGATTACAGTGATAACGATATTAATTAAAATAATGATATAAATAATTATTATAAAAAACGTTATTATTGTTATTATTATTGTTATTACTATTATTATTGTAGTTGTTATTAGTATAGATTAGTAATGATAATAATTGCAGTAATGATGATAATAATAGCAATATTGATGGTAATGATGATGATAATGATGATAATGATGATAATGATGATGATAACTATAATTATGATGATAATCACGATAATAATGATGATAATAACAGGAATTGTGGAAATGTAGCCTTTTGAGAGTAGACTCCAAAATGACGTTTTTTCCATTCATTTGATGATTCTGGCAATTATTAGGGTAATAAGGATAATAATTACCAGAATTCTATTAATCATGACAATTATTATTATTATTATTTTTATTATTATTATTATTATTACTTTAATTATTAGTATTATTCCCCAAAAAATATATTATAACTGTAATAATAACAATAATAATAATAAGTATAATTATAATAATACTAATTGTTTATAATATTGTTATTAATATTATTATTGTTATTATTATCATTATTATTATTTTACTGGTAATATAATTTAAAAATAATTTTATAACAGTAATAATTATAGTAATAAACGATATTAATAAGATAATGAATAAGTAATTAATTGGAAAAACGTTTTTTTAAATTATGTTATTATTATTGTTATTACTATTTATATGTAGTTTCTATTAGTATAGATTTAAAAATATATATTATAACTGCAATAATTGCAATAATAATGATAATAATTGCAGTAATGATGGTAATAATTACAATAATGATGATAATGATGATGATAACGAGAATAATAATGATAATCATGATAATAATAATGATAATAACAGGAATTGTGTCCATATATAATAAAAAAGGTAAAAGAAAAAAAAAATCCCAAAAAGTCGAAAAAAAAACGGCCAAAAATCTAGCGAAATTATAGCCCTTTTTGAGAGTAGAATCCAAATGACGTTTTTTCCATTCATTGATGATTCTCGGCCAATATTAGGGAATAATGATAATATTACCAGAATTCTATCAATCATGACAATAATGATGATAAAAGTGAGAATAAAGAGAATTTGGATAACATTTCATAAAAAAAAAAAAGTCTACAAAATATTTTTAGCACTCATTCTTATGTTTTTCTGTTGCTCTATTCCTGATTTCCTTATTACATGGTAGTAGTAAAACGTTGCTGTTATACATTCTTTCTTCCTTGGTTCCACTGTACTTACCACTGTCGTCATTTAGCATTCATCTATTTATGAAATATCGTAGTTAGATAATGGAATTGTTTGTGGTATATTATTATTATTATTATATTATTATTATCGGTTTTTCTATCGTCTATTATTGACTTGTCATATGATTATTACCTTTTAATTGATTATTGTTGTAGTAGAAAATAATAGTGGGTAGTTGTCTAATAGCAGATTCTGGTATCAAATGATATAATGGTGGTATTAATATAATAACTGATAAAAAGAAAGTAATAATTTAAAAAAAAATAAATAGTAATAATAATGATACACGAGTTTTCTCCTATCTAGTCTCTAATCCACGTTTTACGTTCTACTGCCTCCAAAGAAAAATCGTCAATCCTTGCATTTCATGTCTTTCTTTAATTGGTTTTGGAAAAAATAAAGACATTATTACGAGTCAACTCAGCAAAATGTGGCGTTGTAGAGAATATGTAAATTAATGGTTTGTTAGTATCTGTATATGAACAACTACAATATTTTATTGTTATTTTTTCCTCGTCTTGCTTCTGTGATGAATTCTTTTGAAAACCATTTATTTACTTTTTCTTCATATCTTGGGGCCATCTGCAATTGAAAGCGTCAAATGTTATAAACTCCAAGTATCTGATAGTACCAGGGAAAAAAAGTGATTGGCAACAGATTACATTAAAATTGAAGACAAAAGGCTATTCCTGGAATCCAGACACCTTTGTAAAAAGAAGGGGAATACAAAACCAGTAATTATATATATTTTTAATGTTGTATTTTTTATTGTAAAATCAAATACAGTTGAAGATTGCAGACTGGATATTTAATGCGCGTATCCTTTTATCCATTGAAACCTTTATAGATATGCCACTTTCAAACAAGGGGGGAATATCATGTAGGATTATGGCACCTCTCTTTATCCAACTATTACACTCCTTCCATGTAAGATTTTCGTTCATACTCTGTTTATAATATCATAAAATCTGGTTGATCAAATATTAGTCATTATTCTTTGTCGCTATGTCTTCCAACCTAGAAGACTTTCAAAAAATGAGACAGATTGTTCACAGAATATATGCGACT
This sequence comes from Penaeus monodon, assembly GCF_015228065.2. NCBI lineage: Eukaryota > Metazoa > Arthropoda > Malacostraca > Decapoda > Penaeidae > Penaeus > Penaeus monodon. The sequence continues at coordinate 181,933 of NW_023639603.1, forward strand.
GACTCAAGTAAACATCATGGAGTGAAACTAGTTTGCAGGTTGTATATTTTTTTCAGTTGTTATATAACAAATTAAATTAGAATGCTAACCTAATGCTGTGGAGCAGGAGCAGTAGCCCATTTTTTCTGAGACAAGAGAAGTATCAGTAGAGATGTTTGCACAATTATCGTTACTTCATTCCCTTTTGGCGGTAAGCGTCTTTCCTTGGCTGTCCCAAAGATTTTAATGAATTTGAAAGTTTTGGGTACTCATTTCAAATGACTGACTATATAATTTGACCTAATACGAGTACCCAGCAACCGCGCGCCCTCCAAAATAATATAACTAGGAATACTTTTTAATTTCGTGGCACAGTATTCAAATTTTACAGCAAAATAGATGTATGGTAGTAATTCTAAATATATGATTACATTTCTGATTGTCATTATTGCAACCATCTACATTTTTATTATATTATCATCATTCGTTACTACTACTGTATCAATATACAATCAACCATCAAATGAGGTCAGGAAGAAAGGCCTAACTCCTTTTCTATTGTTTAAAGTTTCCTGGAACACTTTACCTCTATAATGAGTTCGATATCACCTTCATCAGAGCAAAGAGAAAAAGGTAAGCGAAGAATCAGAGTAAAAACAAGAGAGATTTTGCGCAAACAAGCGGCTGAAAAAGAATAGTAACTTCTCATATATAACAATATTTTTTTTTGTTTGTTTTTTTGGAGAATTTACACTTCAGAAGACCAAAAGCTCTCTGAATGTTCAGGTTTGAAAGAATATAGCTGGCATGCTTGGATAATTCTTTATGGTTTATATAGTGTCATTGTAGATTGATAGTCCAGGTATAGGTATGTGTGCCCCATTTAAAGACCAATACTTTAAATTCTTCCTACTATTTTCCTCGGCCTTCCAGAAACCACCCATTGCATTTCGCGGCAACATAGACAAACCGAAAATAATACGAAATGCTGCGATAAGTAAGACTAATTGACAACTCTGCTCCTCTACAAACTGCATTCCTGCGTTGCCTGGAACGGCCAGACAGTTTTTGTTTTCACCGGGAAAGAGTAAAGTGAATGTCTTCCTTCTCTGCTGGTTTCCTTACATAAGGAATCGCCATTAATTTTTCTTCCCTGTAACCCTCTTTCACGGTTGTTCTTTTCTCTTTTGTTGTATTCCCCCCCCCCCCCGATGTTTTTCAGTTACAGAGATTGGAGTTCATTTTCTCCTCTCCCTTCCCTGGTCCTTTTACGGGCTGGGATAAAGCGGTTTCTTCCCACTCCCCGGGTCAGCGGCAGAGGTGGGGATGAACGTGTTTTTTGCTTCAATCCTTCCTCTCTTCTAGCCCAATTATTAAGATTTGATGGCCTGAGGCAAGGACATCGAGTTTGCCCTCCCTCTTCCTCGCCCCGTGACTCAGTTTTGAGGGTATGGTTCATAAGGAGGAAGGGTATCTGATTACTGTGAACACCAAAAGGCTTCACCTTTTCAGCGTTGACGACTTATTCTAGGTTGGAAGGGACATTTTACGGAAACTGTTCGGGAGTCTGAGCTTCTCGCGACTTTAGCAGGGATACATCGCGTCCACTCCAACTCCCTTTGACAACCGAGCGGCCAGCACAACTGAGCGAGAGGCCCAACAGGTTGGCGTTCCAGGCGAAGGCCCTCCTTAGCTCCCCCCCAAACTTCCGGGTCGTGTGCCACCTGACGTGCTCAGGTCGAGGGAAACTCAAGGAACTGTACAGAGGACAGAAGTTCAGAGCACAAAAAATCTTATCTGAAAGGAGATAGGATAGAGTAATCCCATCCTTTACAAGAGACAGCAGGTACGTACATGATGCAAATCTCAGGAATATATAGAACGAGTGACCACGATTCCAAATAAATAAATTAATAAATAAATAAAAACATAATATTAAAAAAATAAAGAACGAAATTAAGGAAAATTAAAATTAAACTGCAAACTAAAACAAACCCAAAGCTTAAAACCAAAATCGAAAAGCTTTAAACTAAATGAAATGAACTTAAAGTAACTGATTTAAAAGTAAAACCTTTAAAACAAGAAAACCATTACCTTAAAGCTATACTTAAATACACATATAACTAAAACGGAACTTTTCAACTAAAAGAACATTACAGAAAGGATCAACACGGCCAGTCTCCCTACTAGAAAAATTAAAAGCATGACAGCGATTACAGCATTACATGGTGAAAAAAAAAAAAGTAAAAAAATAAGGGATCTCAGGCAGGTAAATACTCTGAAGTGGCAGTTCAGCGACCCTTGGTAGCTTTTGGCAGGTCGGGCACGAGCTTCGCTGTGCGGCACGTCAGTCTCACTCGGGAGCTCCACACATCCTTTTAAATGTTGCTTAGGGTTCTGCCGGGGATCGGACCTGCAATAAACGGTCTTTCTGTTGAAAGAGATTATACCTTACTCTCCCAGTTATTACGACTGGCGTTGGGCAAGAGTACTGCCTGAAAAATAACATCGTTGCGCCTGGCTCCGTATTGTCAGGGAACTGGTAAACCGTGATTAGGGCATTGTATGGAGACGCGTCTGAAAGGTCGGCTCCAGCTTAGACAGGCGCAGCTGGTACGCGTGGCAATTGTGTCCTGTGGCTATAACCATCAAAAGTCCAGGAGGCCTTTCCACATATGCTGCAAGGGCCCCATGTAGCAGAGTTACCTCCAAGCCATAGATTTAAACAAGCATTGGTCCCAGCTTCTGGTTCCTTAGTAGTAAAGAGCTCCCCGTCAGAAGGTGGCACGGGAAACCGCCGGGTGATCAGTTCCTCAGGCATCCTCAGACGAGTTTTAGAGTGCCTGGTTTCTTCGCCTTGTTTCCTCGTAATCTTTCAGTGTAACGTGATCAAGCCTCCTCACCAGCTCATTCGAAAAGTGTTTCCTCGTAGTACATAAATGCCCGCTCCAAGCCAGTGGTTTTCTGCTGCCTCCAGCTGTTTTTCCTGCCAGCGGCTCCCGCTATCATCTTTCCCAACACCATCTTGACGTGTAAACGTGCCTAAAACTGCAAAGACACTTCTAATGCGTCTCATCTCCATTACCTCTATCATGTAAGCATCACCTTGTAATGTTACGCACGTACATCACTGTAATAATCAATGTTAATATAGGCACGGTTTTTAATCTCCATTATGCATCTCCATTAAATCACGGTAGACAAAAATAAGAAAGTACGGTTACAACACGCACGGTGTGCACTTCACATTAAGCACGGGGAAGCACAATAAGTAAATACAGTTATCACATAAACGCATGTAAATAAGTCACAACGGCAAGCACAATTTCCAATCGCGGGTACACACCACGGGCACGATCAGTGGCCAACACGCACGTACTTTCCATGTAATTACATCGGATACTTCATCGTTAATCACGCAACAACAATATGCAGCACTAGTACAGCTAATTAAGTTACTGGGTACGACACTACCATCAGCAACCAATCGGTTAAATGCGTATGCACGACCTTAATAACATCAAACACAAGCACTATCACTGGATATCGTGCGCTCTCATGTATCACCACACGATGGGCACAAACAAACCATGACACCAAAAGCACGTACTTGTAATTGATGAACACAAACACGATGGCATACTATTGAAACGCGAATCTAAGCACAAGCATTGTTATCGGGTTCACACTTCAGTATCACTGCATCACTAGCACAGCGGCCGCATTAACACCTAATTACAAAATGGTGGTTAAATCGGGTGAGCGTATGCATAGGCACACATAGCAGGTCATTAAGCACTCTTGCATGAGATTCAAAATGGTAAAGAAAAACACTTTACCAGATGTAAAGTAATAAGAACTGCTAGAAAAGTACTTAGAAGTAAAAGTACTAAATACACTGCACAACACAAAAAATCAAAAGCATTAATCATGACAATGATGATGACAAAATGAGAAAAATAAGAATTTGATGAACTTATAATTATAATAAATAACTTTAGATAATGGAATAGTTGCAATAATAATAATATAACAATAATTTTATTATTATTATCATTATTACTACTACTACTACTACTATTATTATTATTGTTATT
>NW_023639603.1:191008-203508 GCF_015228065.2 Penaeus monodon
TTGTACAATCCCACCGATCCCTTTCCCCTTCCAGAGAGGGATGACCACGCCCCTCAGCAGGGTCAGGGGAATGGTACCAGACTGACCAAATGGCAGTAAGGACTGTATGCAGGCCCCAAGCCATAGGTTCACCCCAGACTTTAGCAGTTCATCTGGATATCACATATTCCTGCAGCGTGTCCCATCTTCAGCTTTGGGAAAATCACCAGCCTTAACCTCTGTTAGGGTAGGAGGTTCTCGATATGGGTGGGTCCGGCATCGTTGCATCCAAGCAACTGTTGGATGGTCCACCTGGATACAACTGTTCAAAATACTCAGCCCAACGTTCACCAAACCCAAACATGATCTGAGATGATCTGTCCATCCGCTGATCGGACTGCAGTCATTTGTGAGGAGGACTTAGGGTTCAGTTTTCTCAGGGCTTGGTAGGTAGGTCATTTACCAAGAAATGGCCTTCGACCTCCTCAGCCAGAGTCCTGATGAAGTGTTCCTTGTCCCTCCCCAGCAGTGTCCGAGCCCTACGCACCATGGATCGACGCAAGACTTGATTCCCATTCAGCACGAGCCTTGTGACACGCTCAATGGCCTCTAATGTTTCAAGGGAGAGGAATTCTGCCTTGTCCTTGGCGTACACTAATGGACTCATGAAGCGCTTCGAGTGTACGCGCTTGAAGAACACCCCAGAGACAACTGGTCGTCAGGTTGCGGGGTTTTTCTGTGAATCGGTCAGAGATGCCATGGTGAACTCACGGACACACTCCTCCTCCCTTAGTGTCCAGGTGAAAACCTTACGATGGCCACTGGAGGGAACGGGGAGTTTGAAGTGGACCCTCAGGGGTAGCACAAGCAGCTATGGTCGGTGCCACAGAACTTCGGCACTCCGGAAACCCTGCAGTTTCTGGAGGATCCTTCATCGCTTGCTAACAAAGAATGTGGACGATCTACTTGGCCACTGTATGGCTGTACCAAGTTCCAGCGATGCGGGTTGGAGTGCTGGTACAGGAGCCAGAGATCCTCATTTCAGGGACTTGCAAAGTCCCGGAGAAAGGAAGGCTATTCTCGAGCTGGGATCAGACCCGAGCCGATGGGGGCCGACAGACATCCTATAGCCAGCTCTGCACAGCTGGGATACCACATGAAGTCGCCCAGAGCAATGACGAATATCTCGCTGGGGGCAATCGTCTGCTACAGATGCGTAGTTTTGGCGAGAACGCCTCTTTCACATCGATTTTATATACATCGTAGGAGGTATACAGCATAAGAGACATGAAGCAAAAGCATGCTTCAGTCTCAATGCCATTAATACGATCATCAACGGCGCACCCCCTCGACTACCGAGGGCTGAGTCGACGGAGATGCTATGGCTACACCTGGAGGTTGGACCCATCGCTGTGGCCAGACCAGAGTAGTGTAACCACCCACCACGATCGTGCTGCTACAGTCTTCTCACCTCTGAGAGGGCAGCCACCTCACTCCCAGTCGCTTCAATTCCGTAGATCAGCAGAGGTAACCGTCATCCTGCCGCAAGGACCTGATGTTCCAAGTGCCCTACCCGGAAAGAAACCCTGAGATGAGCCTTGGGTGGTCACTCCGGGTGCAAGCCACCTCTGCTGCCCCCGCCGAAACAGCCCCAAATAAAGGGGGTCGGCAGGCTGTGGGACCGCCCATCCACCTGTTGGGGTTCCCGAGGGCTTTGCCCCACAAGCTTCATGGAGGGTTGGCGCCTGCCAGGGCGCAGGCGGGATGAGTAACTCTCGTTCCAATCCTGCACCCCGACATTTGCCCTCCCAGCAGGACCCACAGCCCGCCTTACTTGCTGAGGCAGGAGGGACAACACCCCTCCCCCCAGCATTTCCATTTATAAGAGACGTTGCCAGAGGGTCATTCTGGGGGGAGGAGGACTGGCAAGGCCCACCTCCCCTGAGCCGCCCCATTACCACAGGGTGGCTAGGGGGCAGGAGTTGGTACGAAGCCAGAGTGTGTCCATACACCGGTGGGCCATAACTCCATACCTCTGGGGCCTCCTGCTGCTCCGAGATCCCCCACAGATTTAGCCTGGGACCGCAAGGTGCCCAGTTACCCATGGTGGCCACGAGGAGGCACTGCAGAAGTCTTGATGATGGAGAGGCTGTGACCTGGTAGGGGAGACTTATGCAAAAGCTGCTCCCTTTTTCGCACTGGGCTAGCCAGGGGTGGAAGCTGCAAGCGAGAAGGCATGCAAGCACTTAACCCCTATCTAGGCTACCACACCATCGCTTCACATCATCATGCACGTGAAGCACCCACCCATATATATATATATATATATATATATATATATATATATATATATGTATACATAGATATATAAATATATATACATACACATATATATACATATACATACATATGTGTGTGTGTGTGTGTGTGTGTGTGGTGTGTGGTTTGTGTGCGCACGCGACATATATATAAGTATGGTTATATACACATACACGCGCGCTCACACACACACCACACATATGTATATATATACATATATATGTATGTATGTATATATATCATATTCTATATTATATATGTGTTATATACATGTCTATATGGATATATAAATATATATATATATATATATATATTATATATATATATATATATATATATTATATATATTTCTACATATGTGTCACACACACAAATATGTATATATATATATATTTATATATATATATATATATATATATATATATAATATATATATATATATATATATATGTATATATTATATAAGATATATATAACATATATATATATATATATATGTATGTATATATATATATATATATATATATATATATATATACTACAATACATATGTATGTTGTGCATGTTTAACATTATATATATATAGATATTATAATATATAATATGCATATATATATATATAATATATATATATTAATATTATATACGTTAATCGATAGTATATATAGATATATACATATATATATATATATATATAGATTATATAGATATATATATAATATATATAATATATATACATACATACAAACATATATGCATGTTTGTTTGTTAGTGTGTCTATGTTTGTATCATCATGTATGATATATATAAATGATTATAACATATATCTATCTATCTAATATATATACATATATATATATACCATATTCATATATCATCATCATCCAAGGGCTAACGCGACGGGGCGATGGCCGCATCACCCTTAGCTTCCAGCCACGAGGATCCCCGAGGCGAGGTCTCAGGCAGGCCACACGGCCCCTCTCTAATTCGCGGACAGGGCTCGTCGAGCTGCCCCAAGCCATGATCTCCTCAGGTCGTCCCACAGGTCTCCTCCACCCAGGGTGGTCTCGCAGAGAGACAACTGAATGGGCAAGGGTCATCCATAGGGAAGCGGGCTAGGTGGCCATATAGCCGGAGTTGGCATCCCGGATTATGCAAGTAACAGGTCCCCATGCCCGTTCCACGGGTAACCGCCGTTGGCACGTGGTCCTGCCAACTGGACCCCATGATCCGGTGAGGACTTGTACAAAAGGCATCAAGGCGGACTCCAAGACACTGGATAGCGCGTCCAGGTTTCGCTTCAATAGAGCAAAACTGGCGTATCAAGGCCTGACGGACACGCAGCTTGGTCCTTGCCATAGGTACCGACATCTCCAAACGCTCTTGTTGATCGAGTTCATGGCTCCTGTTGCCAGATCCACCTCCGTCTACTGACTTTCGCGCAGACAACCCCGAAGATATGGACTACGCTACAAAGGTATGTAAAACTTGCGTAACTCAACGTCTCGCGCAACCATGAATCGACTGAAATGGGTTCCCCTAACAGGCCCAAGTCCTGAATCTTGGTTTGGCCAGGAGACCTCTAGGCCTAGGGGCTTCGCCTCATTGCTAAATGCATTCAAGAGCCGCCACAAGTGGACTCCAATGACTCAGATAGGATGGCAAACATCGTCGGCAAAGTCAAGTCTGAGACCTTAATATTGACTAGTGTTGCTCCACACTGACTTTGAGCTAGTAGCTCTGCCCATTATCCAGTCCATAAAGTGTATGAAAAGTATTGGGCAAGGACGCAGCCTTGCATCACCTGAATTACAGGAGAAGTTTGGACATACCCCACCACACTTTCCAGCAACTTTCGGTACCAGTATGGAGGATGCTATCAGGCCAATAATCTGTGCGGAATTCTCCTGAAGCTCAAGATCTTCCCATAGCGATCTCGATGCATCGAGTCCAAAATGTCTTTGAGAGTCGATGTAGGTTGCAAGCAACCTACAACCAAATCACGACGGCGTTCCACAATACTCAAAGCGTAGATACGGTCTATCGGACTTGCCAGGAGCAAATCCAGGACTGCTACGGTCTCTGATGCCTCAGTAGGTGGTTGCGGATCCGTTTCAGAAGGATGTGGGCGAGAAACCTGCCTGGTATGCTGAGCAGAGTAATGCCATGGTAGTGATACAGTCCCACCGATCCCCTTTCCCCTCCAGAGAGGGATGACCAAAGCCTCTCAGCAGGTCAGGGGGAATGTACCAGACTGCAGATGGCAGTCAGGACTGTCACATGCAGGCCCGAGCCATAGTTCACCCCCAGCCTTTAGCAGTTCAGCAGGGATATCACATAGCCTGCAGCATTTCCACTCTTCAGCTTGGAAATCGCCATCCTAACCTCTTTTAGGTAGGGGTTCCTCGCTGATGGGTGGGGCTGGCAACGGCACTGAGACATCGCTTGCATCCCTCCAACATAACTGTTGGAGGGGTTCTACCTGGTGCAACTGTTCGAAATACTCAGCCTAACGTTCAAGAACCCCACCTGATCCGAGATAATCCGGTCCATCCCGCTGATCGACTACAGTCATCGTGAGGAGGGCTTAGAGTCAGTTTTTCTCAGTGCTTGGTAGGCAGGGCGAAGGGCATTTACCCCTAAGAAATGGCCTTCGACCACTCAGCAAGATTCGTGAGAACTGTTCTTGTAAATTCTCAGCAGTGTCCGAGCCCAATATATATATTATATATATTATTATATATATATATATAATAGATATATATATATATATAGTATATATATATGTATGTAGGTATATGTCAAGTTCATTTGCCACTGCCTGTCCTTCCATGAGGTTCCTGGAGCGCGCGGGGCGGCAGTAGCGGTGGTCGCCTCACCGCATGGAGATCTCTTCCCGAACATCCACTGGACCTCCCGAGTTTACTCGGTCCAAAGTGGGCGGTCCAGGTCATCCGTGATTTGGCGGGCCTCGTTGGGGGACGAGGATTTCGTCGATAAACATCGTCGGGTCAAATAAAAGGCGCACCAGTCAAAAAATCAGTAGTTGTCCCGTGACTTATGGACTGGTGTGCTCCAGTCCCCATGTGACCTCGCCTGCTCTGCTGGATCCTCTCTGCACTCCCACGCTCCTATTTGTACATATTTGCTATGTATGTGTATGTATAGTGTATATAGTGCCGTTAACAGAACCTTTCTGTATGTTTCTCAGGTGTTTTTCCGTTGACTTGACCGTTCTGATTCTTATATCTTTTATAAGCGAACCCATGACATTTTACGACCTTCGCAGGATCAGACGGCCTGGAAAACGGCACCATGAGGGACTACGTGAAGGGAAGAGGTGATCTGTTAAGGCTTGAAGGCATGGCATTTTATCACTATCATACAGAAGCAGGAGATGATCATACGCGAGCAGCTTGCCCTGTACTTACCGGGAACGGAGATAAAGAGGCAGCTGTCGGAAGAACAGCGTCGCAGGAAACGCGAAGAGGACAGGCGTCGGAAGGCAGGAGCAAGCACTATGGAGGAACGTGGGTCCCGCTTTTGGCCTTGCTTCTGGCCCTCCTTACGCGAGGGAGCCCACGTCGTCGGGAAACTCAAAGTCCCGGGAGTAGAACGCTGGCCAGAGGAGCGACTGGTCACGGAGTCGCACCTGGACGCGGTTCGTCTGCCAAGGACCCGTCGCAGCGGGGAATCCTGTCGCAAGGACGGACAGAAGCGTAAGAGACTCCAGGGGAACCGGCCGTCGGAAGAAGCAGGCGACGTCGAGGAAGCCCACCGACAGTGTACACACGCACAGCGACGCACGTAAGTCGAGGAGTGAGCCGCCGTTGCATGTCCGCTTGGAAAACTGGTGGGTGTGGGATGTGCACCGAAAAAAAAAAAAAAACCAGTTGGCGTGGATGCCCGCCCAAGGAGATGGGAGCACGGGCTGTCGGACGGGTTACCGCGAAGCGCACGGGGAGCCGTCGCCTGGCCCAGGGACGCACCGGAGGAGCGGCGCCTCGCCCAGGAATCGCCGGATGGAGTCTTCGACTGCACAGGACGCGCCGGATTGAGTCGTCGCCGGACAAGGACGCGCGATGAGTCGTCGCATGCCCAGGAACGCGACGGATGAGGTCGTCGCCTGCGCAGACGCGACGGAGGCAGCGCATGACGCCGGAAGAATGCCTGCCCAGGAGAAATGTCCGCCGGCGACACGCAGGACAAAGAACTGGGGGTGCTGGACGTGTGCCGAACAACCAGTTGGCGTGGGATGCCCGCCCGAGGATGGGGGGACATCGTACCACGGTGATCTACCTGCCGAGGCCGCGCAGTGTATAATAGTGCCGTTACAGTAAACCTTTCTGTGTTTCCTCGGGTGTTTCTCCGTTGACCTGGACCGTTGAGTCTGATTATCTTTTATAAGTCGAACCCGACAGTATATACTACGTAAATATATATATATAGATAATAGATATAGATATATATAGATAATATATATATATGTATGTAGTAAATAATAAGTAAAAAAAAAAATATATATAATATTTATATATATATAAATATATATATCTATGTGTGTGTGTGTGTTTCTGGTGTGTGTGGTATATATATATATATATATACATATATATATATATATCTATATATATATATAATAATATATATATATACACACGCACACACACACAAACACACACACCACATATATAAAGAACATATTAGTATATATTACACACCCACACACAATCACACAACACACACACACACACACACACACACACACACATATACACAGTGGCGAGTGGTTTGAGCAGCGGGGACGTCGCGACGGCGATTTGAGTTCGAAGGTTTGAGTCACGGCCGGCGCGTGTCCTTGGGGAGAGGAACTTCACCTCGATGCCTACCTAGCGCTATCCGGGTAAAGCCACTAGCCGGGTAAATAGAGATGGACTCGATAAAACACACCACCGCTCTAAAATTGCCAAGAAAATCATGAAAAATCATTGATCGCCAACGATCCTTGTAGATAAGGCACAAGGACTGATTGGTAGAGCATCGGACTCAAGGACTGGACGACGGCAATCTGAGTCGAGCGGTTCGAATCACCGCCGGCGCGTGTCATTGGGCAAGGAACTGCACCGCGTGCTACCTAAGCCACTGGGTGGCCAAGCCCAGCCGAGTCAGTGCTGGTCGCAAGCCCAGATAAAATAGAGAGAATGATTACCTTAAAAAGGTACACGGCACTCTCCGTGGAAGGAACGGGGGACCCTACCACGTACAACACTCCAAAGAGCATCACAACATGAAAACTACCATTAAGTAATCAGCTGTGACCACGGCTGCCTCAACATGAAACCTACCGTAAAAAAAAAAAAAAAAAAAAAAAAAAAAAACCCACCCCCCCAAAATATAATATATATATATATTATATATTAATATATATATAATAATATTATTATGTGTGTGTGTGTGTGTGTGTGTGAGTTGTGTGTGTGTGTGTGTGTGTGGTTGGGTGTTGTGTATGTGTGGTGTATAGTGTGTGTGTGTCTATACATACATAAATATACGTATATATAAATATATCATATAAATATACATTATATATGTATATATATAATATATATATAGCTATATGATAGTAAATATATATCTAATATATATATATTATATAATATATAGACTATATTATAATATATATATATTATATATGTATAGATAGAATATCATGGTATATATATATATATATATATATATATATTATATATATATATATATATATATATATATATATGGCATACATACACACACCCCACACCCACATATGCTGTGTGTGTGTGTGTATAGTATATAAATACATAAACATATTATATATATATATGTATTTATATATCCATATAACACACACACACAGCATATGTGTGTGTGGTGTGTGTGTACTGTATGCATTATTATATATATATATATATAGAGAGTATACTATATGATTATATCTCTATATATATATTATAAATATATATAGATAGTATACATTATATATAGATATATATATTAGATAATATAATATAATATATATATATATATATAGAGATCTTTATTATATATAGCTATATAATATTATAATATATACAGATATATGTATTTATATGGAGATATTTATATATACGTATATTTATGTATGTATAGACACACACACACATATACACACACACATACACACACACACACACACCATCACAACACACACACACACACACTCAACACACCACACACACACAACACACATATAATATATATATATTGCTATAATATATATATATAAGATATATATAATATTTTTTTTTTTTTTTTTTTTTTTTTTTTTTTTTTTTTTTTTCTCTTTTTTTTTTTTTTACGGTAGGTCATGTTTGAGCGCCGTGGTCAAAGCTTGATTACTTAATGGATATTTCATGTTTGTGTGCTCTTGAGTGTGACGGGTAGGGTCCCCCGTTCCTTTCCACGGAGAGTGTCGTGTTACCTTTTTAGGTAATCATTCCCTTATTTTATCTGGGCTTGCGACACCAGCACTGATTTCGGGCTGGCTGGCACCCAGTGGCTTCAGGGTAAGCAATCGAGGTGAAGTCCTTGCCCAAGGACAACGCGCGGCCGGTGATTCGAAACCCTCGAACTCAGATTTGCCGCGTGCCAGTCTTGGAGTCCGATGCTCTAACCACTCAGCCTTGTGCCTTATCCTACAAGGACGTTGGCGATCATGGCTTTTTCATGAATTTTATTGGCAATTTTAGAGCGGTGGTGTTTATCGAGTCACCATCTCTATTTTACCGGTAGTGGCTTTACCCGGATGGAGGATAGCGGCTAGGTAGGAATCGAGGTGAAGTTCCTATCCCAAGGGAACAACGCGCCGGGCGGTGACTCAAACCTCGAACTCAAATCTCCGTCGCGAACAGTCCGATGATCGAACCACTCGGCCACTGGTATATGTGTGGTGTGTGTGTGTGTGTGTGTGTTGTGTGTGTGTTCCCTCTGTGTGTGTGGGTGTGTTATAATATATATATGTATAGTAATATGTGTGTGTGTGTGTGTGTGTGTGTGCGTGTGATATAGATTATATATATCTATATATATATATATATATAATATATATATAGATAGATATATATATATATATACAAACACACAACAGAAACACACACACACACATATTAGATATATTATATATATATAAAATAGATATATATATGTTTTTTTACTTAGTATTTACCTACATACATAGATATATATATATATATATATATATATATATATATATATATATAGGTATATATTACATTATATACTGTCAGGGTTCGACTTATAAAAAGATATAAGAATCAGAACGTCCAAGTCAACGGAAAAAAAACACCGAGAAACATACAGAAAGGTTTACTGTTAACGGCCTAATTTACCACTGAGCGTCCTGGCAGGTAGATCATCCGGTGGTACGATGTCCAACCCATTCCTCGGGGGGCATTCCCACTGCCAAATGGTTGTTCGGGACACGTCCAGCACCCACCAGTGCTTGTCCTGCGGTCTCCGGAGGACAAATTTCTCATGGGCAGGCAGTCTTCCTGCGCAGGCGGCTCTCCGGCGCGTTCCTGCGCAGGCGACGATCATCCGGCGCGGTCTGGGCAGGCGAACGAACTCAATCCGGCGCCTGTCCTGGGCAGGCAGACGACTCATCCGGGCGCATCCTGGCAGGCGAGGCTCCTCCGGTGCGTCCTGGGGCAGGCGACGGCGCCTCCGGTGCGAATTCGGCAGGTAAACCCTTCCGACAGACCGGTGCTCACCATCTCCTTGGGCGGGCAGCCCACGCCACTGGTTGTGGGTGCACATCCACACCACCAGTTTTCCAAGCGGACATGCAACGGCGGCTAAACTCCTCCGTCTTTAGTGCAGTCGCTGGCTTGGTTGTACACTGTCGGCTTGAGGATTCCTCTGACGGCGCCTTGCGTCTTCCGACGGCCGTTTCCCCGGGAGTCTCTTACGCTTCTGTCAGTACTTGACGGACAGGTTCCCGCTGCGACGTGGGTACGTGGCAGACGGAACGCGTCGGTGCGACTCCGTGGACAGTCGCTCCTCTGGCCATGAGTTTCTACTCCCGGACTGAGTTTCCCGGACGAACGTGCTCCCTCGCGTAAGGAGGGCCACCAGAGCAAGGCAAAAGCGCGGGACCCACGTTCCTCCATAGTGCTTGCTCGCTTCGCCACGCCTGTCCTATTCGCGGTTCCTGCCGACGCGTGTTCTTCGACAGATGCCTCTGTATCTCCCGTTTCCGGCTAGTAGTTACAGGGGCCACTGCTCGCGTATGATCCCCCTGCTTCGGATGTAGCGATTAAAAGGCCATGCCTTCAAGGCCTAACAGATCACCTTCCTTCACGTAGTCCCCATGGTGCCGTTTTCCAGGGCGGCGTCTGATCCTGGCAAGGTCGCAATGTCCGGGTTTTGACTTATAATAAAGATATAAGAATCAGAACGGTCAAGGTCAACGGCAAAAAACACCTGAGGAAACATACAGAAAGGTTTACTGTTAATCGGCACGATTTACACTATACATACACATACATAGCAAAATATGTACAAATAGGAGCGTGGGGAGTTGCAGAGAGGATCAGCAGAGCAGGCGAGGTCACATGGCGGAAGGAGCACACAAGTCAGAAGTCACGGGACAACTACTGATTTTTTGATGGTGCTCCTTTTATTGACCGACGATGTTTACGACGAAAAATCCTCGTACCCCACACGGGGAGCCGGCCAATCCACGGATGACGGGACGCCCACTTTGACCGAGGTAAACATCGCGGAAGGTTCCAGTGGAGCGTCGGGAAGAGATCTCCCTATGCGGTGAGGCGACCACCCCGCTACTGCCGCCCGCGAGCTCCAGTGAACCTCATGAGGAAAGGACTAGCAGTGCCAAGATGAACTTGACCTCATACCTAATACTAATATATATAATATATATATATATATCTATATTATATATATATAGAATACTTATATATAGACATATATATATTGGGCTCGGACACTGCCTGAGAAGTTTACAAGGAACATTCATCACGAATCTGCTGAGTGTCGAAGGCCATGTCTTGTAAAGACTTCGCCCTGCTACCAAGCCCTGAGAAACTGACTCTAAGCCCTACTCCTCACAGATGACTGTTAGTCGATCAGCGGGTATGGAAGGATTACCTCGGTCATGTTGGGGTTCGTGAACGTTAGGCACTGAGTATTTCGAACAGTGACCAGTAGACCCTCCAACAGTTATGTTGGAGGGGATGCAAGCGAGTCTCAGTGCCTGTGCCAGACCCAACCATCAGCGAAGGAAACCTCCTACACTAAAGAGGTTAGGATGGCGATTTCCAAGCTGAAGAGTGGGAAAAGATGCAGGCATAGTGATATCCGACTGAACTGCTAAAGGCTGGGGTGAACCTCTGGCTCGGGGCCTGATACAGTCCTGACTGCATATGGCAGTCTGGTACCATTCCCTGACCTGCTGAGAGGCGGGTCCACCCTCTCGGGAAGGAAAGGGGATCGGTGGACTGTAGCAATACCATGCATTAACTCTGATCAGCCTACCAGGCAGGTCTCGCCCACATTCTTCTAGAAACGGAATCCGCAACCACTACTGAGGCATCAGAGACCGGAGCAGTGGTCTGGATTGCTCTGGCAAGTCCACGATAGACCGGTAACTAGCGCTTTGAGTAATTGTGGAACGCCGTCTGAGTTTGGTTGTAGGTTGCTTGCCAACTTACATCGACCTCAAAAAGACATTTTGACTCGAATGCATCGAGAATCGCTATGGGAGATATTGAGGCTCAGGAGAATTCCGACACAGATTATGGCCCTGATACGCAAGCCTCTCATACTGGTACGAAAGTGCTGTAAAGTTTGGTGGGGTATGTCAAAACTTCTTACCTGTTCATTCAGGGGTGAGGCAAGGCTGCGTCCTCACCAATACTTTTCAACACTTTTATGGAGACAGGATAATGGCAGAGCTACTAGCCAAAGTCAGTGTGGAGCAAAACTAGGCAATATTAAGGTCTCAGACCTTGACTTTGCGACGATGTTGCATCCTATCTGAGTCCTTTGGAGTCACTTGATGGCGGCCGATGCATTTTAGCAATGAGGCGAAATCCCCTAGCCTAGAGGTCTCCTGACCAAGACAAGATTCAGGAACTTTGGGG
>NW_023639604.1:0-44319 GCF_015228065.2 Penaeus monodon
CATAATTGTATTTTTTGTAATATTCATATTTTGGCATTTTTTTTTCCTTTAAACCCGTCTTTTTTTTTTGGATGGAAATTGAGGAAGTTGGAACCTGAATGAACTCTGTCGCAACGTAGGGAATGGGGCAGCAGGAACGGAAGACACTTGAAGTTGAACGGCCTGGAATTTTCGGCAGAGACGAAAATCATGACCCCAAATCAGTGCTACACCTTTAGGAACATCTTGCCTTAAGAAGTTGCTGTAGCAGTGTACTGCAATGACTGCAATTCCAGGAGATAAACACACTTGTGCGTAATACTTGTTTGACTAGAGGTGTTTAATATAAAGTATTGTGAATTGTGCACTGGGATCCCAGTCTCGGACTAGTCGTTTTATTTCCGATATTCTGTGAAGGACAGATAATATGTAATATTTATTCTCATCTACAAATAACATTGATTATAGACATCTCTTCCTTAGCGAATCGTATCAATATGTAAAATTGTGCACATTTCCATAAAATCCTGAGACGATGCAAATTATCTCGTGCACAACTTTTATCACTTGTGAGTATACTTTATATACAATGAGCATTCACGTTTGAATGTAAAATGACAATTATATAAGATCTCACTGACTAGCTTTATTTGATTTCTTTAAGCATCTCAAATATTATATTACTGAAAAAATTAAAACTGCTGATCATATCATTTGCAGTGTTCTGTAGTCTGCATTCCGTATAGGACTGGACGAATGCATTTTTCTTTTATTCACCGTAGTACTATATACAATACTTCTCGGTATGTAGTTATTAGTAGATTTTGAGACATCCTGACCTCACCGCTGTTTCATTTGCGACTACCGACACGTATGGTAAGTTTGATATAGCAAATCTGAGAACTGAATGTTAGTGTGTAATAACTAGCTTTAACAGCAAATAGTCTTACACTATTCACTTTATACAGCTGATATTTAGTAACTTCTCCTGTATACCAAATGTAATGTGTTATCATACGCAACTCCAACTAGGCCAAAGGGGCTATTTGCTTGAAATTTGCTTACAGACAATTGGATTTTTTATTTTAGAGCTCCTCAGAAATATTTTGTAGTTTGATTTAAAGATGTAATGTAGTTTGACAATAAAACTGTTGATTTCTATGATTTTTTTTGGAACTTTACAAGGGATAATAGTTTGGAGAAATTGCAATTAAAGAGGATGTAGGGGAGCTGGCGGATTATGCACGATGTGAAACTGCTCCGGGCCAATGTTGGGTAAAGTTCGGACGAAATTGTATGCCAGAGTCTAACCAGAGTTCTGACTTGTTTGCCGGAGTGGACCGAAGGATAAACGTATGTGCCAAGGACGACTCGGGCCAAAGGCAGAGTGCTAACTTCGGACCGGAGTCATTGCATATTGGGACAGAGTTTTTTCGGAAGTTGAACTGTTACAGGATTAGGAGTTTGCGAGCTGGCCCAAATAAAGGTCCAGTAGTGGTGTTGGTGGCTGGTATTTATGCATATATATATACATATTTATATGAATATATATATTATATATATGCCATATATATGATATGCATATATGCATTATATAATATATATATATAATGTATATGCATATATATATATATATATATTATATGATATGCAACATGTATTATGATATATATATATATGATAATATATGAATATATATATATATATATATATATATTAATATAAATAATACTTATGATAATACATACACACATACATGTAGGATATATGCATACATACACACGTACATGTATATATATCTATAAACTATATATATACATATACACGCGCATATATATATATATATATATATCTATATATATATATATATATATATATATATATATATATATTGTATATATATATACATATATTATATATGTATATATATACATATATATATATGTATATATATATTCTATATATATGTATATAAAATGTATTTATATTTATTATTATTTATTTATATGTATATATATATCATATGTATATTTATGTATTTTATATACATATATGTATGTATATATAAATTTAAATACAAACCAGAAGAGGAAAAACACTAATTCATAATTCGAGGTCAAAGCTATATTCTGACGATATTGTGACGGTTTATTCTATATGTAGAGTAACATTACATAGTGTGTATTTTTTGTTCCTTAATATCCACGTACAATATTTTTAGGATACGCAAGGGCTGGAAGTGGAACCCTGAAGAACTCCTGGCGCAACGTAGGGATGGGCACAGGAATGGAAGACACTTGGAGTTGAACGCCTGGAATTCTCGGTAGGACGAAATCGTGACCAAAATTCAATGCTACACTCTTGTAGGAACCATCTTGCCTGTAAGAAGTTGGCTGCGCAGTTGTAACTGCAATGACTACAATTGCAAGGAGGATAAAGCACTTCATTGTGGTAATAATATCTTGTTTGACTAAAGGTTGTAGAATATAAAGTATTGTGATGTGTGCACTCGAGCTCCCAGTCTCTCAATTGCTAGTCGTTCTTATATTCCAGATATGTCAAATGAAGTATCGAGGATAAATATGTACAAGTTTATTCTCAACTACATAATTACATTGATTATAGACATCTTTCCCTTAGCGGAATACGTATACAAATATGGTGAGATTTGATGCACATTTACCAAGTAAAATCTAGAGAACTGAATGAAATGTATTCGTGTATGCACAATCTTTACACTTGTGAGTTAATGACTTATAATACCTTGCGGAAGTTACGTCTGATGAAACAATGACAACTTATAGAATATCCCACAGTAGCTTACTTGATTTTCTTGTTCATGTCTATATAATTACATTCTTTGAATTAAAAAATAATAAATGCTGATCAATATCTCATTTGCAGTCGTTTTGTAGTCTTGGACTCTCCGATATAGAACTGAGAGAATACATTTTTTTTTTTTTATTCACTCGTAGTACCTATATACACTACTTCTCGGGTATGTGAGTTAAGTATAATTGTGAAGACATCCTGACTCATCGTTGTTTTATGTTAGCGAATTGCGTAAATATGTATGGTAAGATTTGATATAGCACAATCTGGAGAACTGAATGATTAGTGAATAATTACTCTTCATGTGCATACTGATAAATGACTGATCATATAGTAACCAAGAGTGAGATATGAAATAAATCATATGCAGTTATACAGTATTATATTGATATGGTAGTTTTATTTTCTTTTCCCTCATTCTCTGTAATACAATTAATGTAATTAATTCATTAAACAAAGATGGATAGAAAATTGCTGATCAATACCATATTGAATTCGTTTTTCTATAATCGCAGTTAAAGCTTTTCGATATATTATTAAATGTATAAAGTATTTTTTCTCTTTTATTCATTCTTAGTGTCCATATACAATATTTCGCGTAAAACCAACACTGTTATCTGAAAAGGCGGATAGGATCACATTAAAAATGATCTTATTCCAAAATGTGACATGAGATATTTATATTATGATGTATATATATAAATAAATATATATCTATGCATATATGTATATATATAATTCAATGTATGTATAATGCATGTATATATATATAATTACATTATGTATGTATATGCATATATATATTAACATATCATACCGTAACCAGTGTGAGGGCAGATATGAAATAATAATAATTCATGTTCACTTTTGCATAAAGTTGACTTGTTATCATACACACCTGCCTCCTTCCTCTTTCCTCTCCAAAACGATGATAATAGAAACAAAATGCTAAGGGTGTCGCCCCCTACTATTAATCTACCACTTCTTTCACTTTCACCACTTACCTTCCCACTCCCCGCCTTTATTCACCACTTTACTTTGTTGTTTCCTTGTTTACTAATAGAACAGGAAAATAGATAATTCGATTTCAACGCTTTATTTTGACAATGTTGTGACGGCGTTTTAAGCTGTATTTTGCGTAACATTACATTGCGTGTATTTTTGTTCCTTAATATCCATGTACAATATTATTTTGATATGCAACGGCAGGAAGTGGAAACCCTGAAGAACTCCTGGCGCACGTAGGGATGGACACAGGAATGGAAGACACTTGGAATTGAACGCCTGGAATTCTCGGTAGACGAAATCGTGACCAAAATTCAATGCTACACTCTTGTAGGAACCATCTTGACTGTAAGAAGTTGGCTGCGCAGTTGTAACTGCAATGACTACAATGCCAGGAGGATAAAGCACTCATTGTGGTAATAATATCTTTGTTGGACTAGAGGTTGTATAATATAAAGTATTGTGATGTGTGCACTCGGGCTCCCAGTCTCTCAATTACTAGTCGTTCTTATATCCAGATATGTCAATGAAGTATCGAGGATAAATATGTACAAGTTTATTCTCAACTACATAATTACATTGATTATAGTCATCTTTCCCTTAGCGGAATACGTATACTAATATGATGAGATTTGATGCACATTTACCAAGTAAAATCTAGAGAACTGAATGAAATTTATTCGTGTATGCACAAACTTTATATTTTGAATTAATGACTTTTATAATACATTGCGGAAGTCACGTCTGAATAAAACAATGACAACTTATAGAATATCCCACAGTAGCTTTACTTGATTTTCTTTTTCATGTCTATATAATTGCATTCATTGAATTAAAATAATAAAATGCTGATCAATATCTCATTTGTAGTCTTGGAATCTCCGATATAGAACTGAGAGAATGCATTTTTTTTTTTATTCACTCGTAGTACCTATATACACTACTCGGGTATATGAAGTTATCAAGTAGAATTGTGAAGATATCCTGACTCATCGCTGTTTTATGTTAGCGAATTACGTAAATATATATGTTAAGATTTGATATAGCACAATCTGGAGAACTGAATGATTAGTGAATAATTACTCTTCATATGGACACGTGAATAAATGACATCATATAGTAACCACTTTAATATAATTATATTAACTGAATAAAAAATAACTGCTGACCAATATGTAATTTGTAGTCGTCCTTGGACTCTCCGATATAGAAATGAGAGAATGCATATATATATATTTTTTTCACTCGTAGTAACCACATACAATACTCCTCGGGTATGTAGAGTTATTAAATAGAATTGTGAAGACATCCTGACTCATCGCTGTTTATAACAGCGAATTACGTAAAGTACGGTAAGATTGATATAGCAAAATCTGGAAAACTGAATGATTAGTGAGTAATTACTACGCATATGTGAATAAGGGACTTATCATACAGTGAGGGAGTCACGTTTGAGTGAAACCGTGACAAATTATATAATGTCTCACTGTAGCTTTACTTGATTTTCTTTAATCACTTCAATATTATTATATTAACTGAATAAAAAACTGCTGATCAATATCTCATTTGCAGTCGTTCTGTAGTCTTAAACTCTCCGATATAGAGCTAAGAGAATGCATTTTTTTTCTTTTATTCACTCGTAATACCTATATAAATACTTCTCGTATATGTAAAGTTCATAAGTAGAATTTGAAGACATCCTGACTCATCGCTGTTTCATATTAGCGGATTACGTAAACGCGTATGGTAAGATTTGATATAGCAAAATTTAGACAACTGAATGATGTAATTACTCTTCATATGCACGTGAATAAATGACATCATATAGTAACCAAGATCGAGATATGAAATAAATTATATCCTATTATACAGTATTGTTATATTGATAAGGCAATTTATTTTATTTTCCTCATTCTCTGTAATACAATTAATGTAATTAATTTACCATATTGAATTTGTCTTTCTATAATCACAGTTAAAGCTTTTCGATATATGATTAAATGTATAAAGTATTTTTTTCTCTTTTATTAATTCTTAGTGGAATTCCTGACTCAACACTGTTACATGAAAAGGCCGCATAGGATCACATTAAAAATTATCTTATTCCAAAATTGACAATGAGATATTTATATTAAGGATGCCAATAGTATGTATATGTATATATATAAATTAAATATCTATGCATATATGTATATATATAATTGAATGTATATATTGATTGAATGTATATATAATTGAATGTATATATATTGAATGTAATATATTGAATGTATATATAATTGATGTATATATAATTGAATGTATATATAATTGAATGTATATATAATTGAATATGTATATTGAATGTATGTTATTGCATGTATATATAAATTACATTATCTATGTATATGCATATATATAATTACATTTATGTATGTATATGCATATATATAATTACACTTATACCGTAACCATGTATGAGACATATGAAATAATAATTCATGTTCACTTTTACATAAAAATGAAAATAAAATAATAAGTTGACTTGTTATCATAACACCTGCCTCCTTCCTCTTTCCTCTCCAAACGATGATAATAGAAACAAAACGCTAAGGGTGTCGCCCCCTACTATTAATCTACCACTTCTTTCACTTTCACCACTTACCTTGCCACTCCCTCCTTTACTCACCATTTTCCTTTGTTGTTTCCTTGTTTACTAATAGAACGGAAAAACAAAAGATAATTCGATTTCAACGCTTTATTTTGACAATGTTGTGACGGCGTTTTAAGCTGTATGTTGAGTAACATTACATTGCGTGTATTTTTGTTCCTTAATATCCATGTACAATATTTTTCGGATAAGCAAGGGCAGGAAGTGGAACCTGAAAAACTCCTGGCGCAACGTAGGGATGGGCACAGGAATAGAAGACACTTGGAGTTGAACGCCTGGAATTCTCGGTAGGACGAAATCATGACCAAAATTCAATGCTACACTCTTGTAGGAACCATCTTGCCTGTAGGAAGTTGGTTGTGCAGTTTGTAACTGCAATGACTGCAACTGCCAGGAGGATAATGCACTTCATTGTGGTAAATGATACCCTGCTTGACTAGAGGTCGTATAACATATGGTATTGCTGGTATCGTACTCTGTGTACACTCGGGTTCCCAGTCTCTCAATTGCTAGTCGTTGATAGATTGCTGCCAATCGGGTTTTGTTTACATTTCCTTTTAGAAATTAATCAAGATTATTTGAGGTAATAACACAGTTCTCTGTACGGAAAACAGCAAATTTTCATGAAGGGCCTATGAATAAGACACGACTCCTTTCGCCATAGCACAAAATTTTTTTTTCTACCGCTGGTGACGATACTATTTGTGATTTGTATGAGGCGTCCTGGGTAATTTTGGGGCCCCTGCGAAGATAGTGGTTTTTGGAAATTGCTTCGCTAGACCTTACCTGTGGGGCCTACCTCTCGTTTTTTATTTTTTGTGCAATTTTCAACCCCACCCCCACCACCCCTCTTCTGCTCTGCGGGCTTGGGGTTGGGGGGGAAAACCCCCGGGTTTTTCGGGTTGTAAAATCATACATCCCCTGAAAAGGTATTTTTTTTTATTTATTTATTTTTTATTATTATTTTTATTTTTATTTTTTTTTACCAACTAGGATTTTAAACCAAAATTAGTCTTGAAAACTACTCACTTTATACAATCTTTAAATTTTTTGAAAATTTCCCCCTGTACCAATTGATGTATTATCATTACGCACCCAACTCCACTCCACGGAGGCCAATTTTTTGTTGATCTGTCGTCATATATGTTTATTTATATGCATATTTCATGTTGTTATGTATATGGATTTGTATAATTTTATATTTTAAAAATGTATTTATATTTATATTTGTACTTATTTTATTCATATTAATTTTTTGTATTTTAATACTATATTGTCTACATTGTATGTACATATACTTTAATACCAGCCGAAAAGAAAAAAAACAAATTTATAAATTTGAGTTCAAAACTTTTATTCTGACGATATTGTGACGGGTTTATGCTAATTAGTGTAAAATTTCTAGTGTGTATTTTTTGTTCCTTAATTCCCCTACAATTTTTTAGGATATCAAGGCAGGAAGTGGAACCCTAGAATTCTGTCCAACTAGGGAGGGCACAGAACGGAAAACACTTGAAGTTGACGCCTGGGAAATTTTCGGCAGGACGAAATCTACCCAAAATTTAGGGTTTTCACTTTGAGGGAAAACCCTTTGCCTGTAAGAAGTGGGTTTGGGATTTTTAAAATCAAAACGCAATTGCCAGAGGATAAAGCACTTCATTGTCGTAAATCTGTTTTTCTGAGGTTGTATAAAATAATATTGTGTGTTGCACCGGGCCCCGTCTTTTGCTAGTCGTTTTTTTTTATCCAATAGTCATTGAAGTACGAGGGAATATGTAAAAAAGTTTTTTCTCAAATACTAATTACATTGATATGACTCTTTCCCTTGCAATTTTCCAAGTAAAAACCCGAGAACTGGATGAAATTTATTCTCGTGTGCACAAACTTTATACTTGTGAGTTAATAACTTTTATAATACAATGAGTGAGTCACGTTTGAATGAAACAATGACAAATTACATAATATCTCACTGTAGCTTATTTGATTTTCTTTATCACTTCAATATTATTATATAAACTGAATAAAAATTAAAAAAAACTGCTGATCAATATCTCATTTGCAGTCGTTCTGTAGCCTTGGATTCTCCGATATAGAACTGAGAGAATGCATTTTTCTTTTATTCACTCGTAGTAGCAATATACAATACTTCTCGGGTATGTAATGTTATTAAGAAGAATTTGAAGACACTCAGCGCTTTTCATATTAGCGAATTACGTAAACACGTATGGTAAGGTTTGATATAGCAAAATCTGAGAACTGAATGATTAGTGTTTAATTACCTAGGACTTTAACAGCAATTAGTCTTACAACTATCTCACTTTATACAATCATGTATATTTAGGTAACTTCTCCCTATATACCAAATTGATGTGTTATCAGTTATTACACTCCAACTATGGCCACGAGGGGCTAAATTTGCTTGAAAATTGCTTACAGAACAATTGGATATTTTATTTTTGAGCCTCAGAAATATTTTGTACTTTGATTTAAAGATGTTAATGTAGTTTTACAATAAACACTGTTGATTTCTTACGATTTTTATTCTTTTTTTATACTTTACAAAGGAATAATTTGTTTGGTGAGAAATGCTACTTAAAAGGATGTAGGGAAGCATGGTGGATTATGCCGGAGTGGAAACTGCTCCGGGCCAATGTTGGGTATAGCTCGGACGAAAATTGTATGCCAGAATCTAACCAGAGTCTGACATTGTTTGCCGGGAGTGAACCGGAGTACAACCGATGAGCAAGACGACCCCGGGCCAGCGGAGGCTAACTTCGGACCGAGTCAGCCAGAGTTGGGACAGAGTTTGTTTCTTGAGTTGGACCTGTACAGGATTAGGAGTTTGCCGGAGCTGGCCCAAATAAGGTCCAGAGTGGTGTTGGTGGCTGGGTATTTATGCATATATATATATATTTATATGATATATATATAATATATATACACACACACACACACACACACACACACACACACACACACGCACACACACACACACACACACACATATATATATATATATATATATATATATGCATATATATAGATATATGAATATATAGTATATATATAATATATGAATATAATAGTATATATATATATGCATATATATATATATATATATATATATATATATATATATATAATATATGAATATATATATATATATATATAGAAAAAACAATATATATATATTTTGGAATGAAAAAAGGGTTTAAATTTATGGAAACAAAAAAATTTAAAAAATTTAATTAGGTAAAATCCCAAAATATGTGTTATCATTTTAATAATTTTCCAAGGGGCTAAATTTTTTTAAAAAAAATTTTTTAGAAAAAATTTTTTTTGTTTAAAGTTTTAATTTTTAAAAAAAAACACTGTTGAAATTTTATTTTTTTTATATTTTACAAAAAATTTTTTTGGGAGAAATTACAAAAAGGGAAATTGGTTTCCAAAAAACCCCCCGGGGGGTTTGGAAAAAAAATTTTGGGGGGCCCAAGACAATTGGCGGGTACGGAGCCCAAAAGGCGGCCCCCGGGGGGGGGATTCCCCCGGTCACCAAAATTGGGGAGATTTGTTTTGGGGTGGTCGGATTAAGGCCGGGCTGGAAATGGCCGATGGGGGTGGTGGGTAAAAATTTTTTTTATTGTTAAAAAATTTTTATAAGGGTAAAGGTTGCCAAAAAAAACCAAAAACCCCCAAACCCCCATAAAAAAAAATTTATTAAAAAATTTTAAAAACTTTTTTGTTTTAAAATAAAAAAAAATTTTTTTTTAATTTTTTTAAAAAAATTTTTAAATTTATATAAAAAGTTTAAAAAAAATTTTTTAAAAAAATTTTTTAAATATTGAAATATTTATTTTAAACCCCAAAAAAAAAAAATTTTTTTCCCCCAAAAAAAAAAAAAATTTAAAAAAAAATTTTTAAAAAAAACCCCAAAAAAAAATAAAAAAAAAAATTAAATAAAAAAAAAAAAAATTTTTTTTTTAAAAACCCCTTTTTTTAAAAAATTACCAATTTTTAAAAAATTTTTTAATTTAATTTTAAATTATTTTTTTTTTGGGGGGTTTTTTTAAAAAATTTTAAATTTATTTAAAAATTTAAAAATTTGTTTTAATTTTTAAATTTTTAAAAAAATTTTTAAAATTAAATTTTAAAATTTTAAATTTTAGATAATTAATTAATTACAAAATTAAAATTTAAAAATATTTTTAAAAAATTTTAATAGAAAATTTTTTTAAAAAAGGGGAAATAGGTTTTCCCAAGGTTTTTTGAAAAAACAACCACCAACCCCCCCAAAACAACCAAACCAAAAATTTTAAATTTTAAAATTAAATTTAAAAAAATTTTTGTAAAAAAAAAAATTTTTTTGGGGAAAAAACCCTTTTTTCCAATTTTAAATTTTTTTTTTTGAATTTTTTTTTTTTTTTTAAAATTAAAAATTTTTTTAATTTTTTTAAAATTTTAAAATTTAAAATGCTTTTATAGAATAAAAACTATTAAATTTTTTTAAATTTTTTTTTAAAAATTAAATTTTTTCCTTTTTTATAAACTTTGAGGGATTAAAAATTTTGGGTTTTTTTAAAAAATTTTTGGGTTTATTAAGGAATTATTTATTTTTAAAAAAAAAATGGGTTTTTAATTTTTTTTTATGAAATTTTTTAAAAGTTTTTTAAAATATAAAAAAAACTTTAGTTGTAGCAAAATCACAAAAAAGGGGGAAAACAAAATTTTAACTTCAAACTTTTCAAATTTGGGGGACTAAAAGGAACAAAAAAGGTTTTTTTTTGCCAAAACCAGAAAATTTTTAAATAGAAAAGGAAAAACCCAAAAAAATTTCCAAAAAAGGGGAAAGGGAAAAAAAATTGAGTTGAACGTGGAATTCGGGGGAAAAACAGGAAAAAATCTACCTTTTTAAAACCATTCCCAAATTTGGGGATTTTGCAATGCCCAAATTGGGGGTAAAATTAGTCGTAAATTTTTTACGGGGGGTTAAAAAAGAGGGAGTGTGATGGCTCCCAGTTTAAATTGCTATCTTCTTTCCAAAATTCAAAAGGGAAAAAATTTTCAGTTTTTTATTCTATTTAAAATTTAAAACCTTTCCCTTGGAAATGGAACGAGGGGGTGACCTTTTCCAAGTAAAATCGGTGAAAAATTTTTCCTTCAATTTAACTGGAATTATTTTAAATTAAGGGTTCCCGGTTAAGAAATCTTTTAAATTTTAGACTTTTTTTTTCCCATTTTCAAAAAATTTTGAATGTAAAAAAAAAAAACCCTTGGACCAAAGGGGTTTTTGGGTTTTTGGACTTTTTAAAAAAAAAAATTTTTAAAATTTTTTTTCCGTTAAATTTAAAAATTCCTCAAAAAAGGAATAAAAGAAGGAAGAATCCTCCCAAAAGTTTTTTTAAAAACCCAAATTTAAAAATTGGGATTTTTTTTAAAAAAAAAAAAAAGTGATTGGGAAAAACGCCCCATGTAAAAAGGATTTTCAAAAGGGGGGAGCCGGAGTAAAAACCGGGAAAATAAAATGTCCCCCTGATTTATTTTAAAACCCTTCATAAAAAAGTTAAAATTAAAAAGGACAATTCCATTTGCTTTGAGTTTGGATTCATAAGATAAAATGCGTTTTTTTTATCAAAAAATTTAAACCCCCATTAAATTCTGTGAAAAAAAAAAAACCCCAGGTGTTTCAATTAGGGGATTCAAAAAGGATTAAGAGAATAAAAAATCTGGAATTTGGTAAACCCCCAAGAGGTAAAAAAAATTTTTTAAAAAACAAAACGAGAATAAAAAATTTTTTTTTAACATTTTTTTTGATAAGGAATTTTTTTTTCCTTTTGAAAAAAAAAAATGTTTAACAAAAAAGACAAAAAATTTTTAAATTTCCATATTAAATTTTTTTATAAAAGAAACTTTTGAAATGTAAAAAAAGTTTTTTTTTTCCTTTTTTAGGGGAAATTTTCGACCAATTTTAAAAAAAAAGGGGGAAAAGGAAAATTTA
Organism: Penaeus monodon; assembly: GCF_015228065.2. Classification (NCBI taxonomy): domain Eukaryota; kingdom Metazoa; phylum Arthropoda; class Malacostraca; order Decapoda; family Penaeidae; genus Penaeus; species Penaeus monodon. The sequence continues at coordinate 12,462 of NW_023639604.1, forward strand.
AAAAAATTTTTCCAAAAGTACAATAGATTTTTTAAAATTAAAGTTTTTAAAATTAAAAAATCTATAAAGTTTTTTAAAAAGGGAATAATTTATAAAAGGTAAAAAGAAAAATTTCTAATTTTAAAATTTAAATTTTTTTTAAAAAATTTTTATTTTTGATGAAAATTTAATTTTTTGGGTTTTAAATTTTTGAAAAATTTTTTAATTTTTAATGAGAATTAAATTTTAAAAAAATTGAGTTAATAAAATAATTTTAAGAAAATATAATAATTAAAAATTTTTAAAAAAAATTTTTTATAAAAAAAAAAAGTTTTTTTTTTTTTTAAAAAAAAAAAAAAAAAAGGGGGGAAAAAATTATTTTTTTTTTTTTTTTTTAAAAATTTGGTTTAAAATTAAAAAAATTTTTGAAGTTTTAACCCCCCTTTTTAAATTTTATTTTTTTATTTTTTTTTTTTTTAAAAATTTCCCCGGGGGGGGCCAAGAAAAAGGGGGGAAAAAACGGGGGGGCCTTTTGGCAAAAAAAAAAAAGGGGGGAAGGCCTTTTATTTCCCGGGGGGGGTTTCGGGTCCCCCTCCCCTTTGAAAAAAAAAAACCCCCGGGGTTTTTTTTCCCTTAATCATTTTTTTTTCCCCCCCCCCTTTTCCCCCCTTTTACCAAATTAAAATTTGTTTTTTTTCCCCTTTTAAATAAAAGGGGAAAAAAAAAATAACCCAATTTTTGGGCTTTTCTTTTTTGAAAACCCCCTTTTAAAAAACCCCGGCCCCGGGGGGGGGGGTTTTTTAAAATTTTTCCCCCCGGAAAAAATTTGTTTTCCAAAAAAAAGAAAAAAAATTTTTGGGAAATTTAAAAAAAAAGGGGGAAAAAGGGGGAAAAACCCCAAGAATTTTTTTTAAAACGGGGAAATTTTTAAGGGGGGGAAAAAGCCCCCTTGGGGGGTTTTAAAAAATTTTTGGGGGGAAAAAAAAAAAATTTTAAAAAAAAAAAAATTTTTTTTTTTTTTAAAAAAAAAAGGGGCCCAAAAAATTTTTCCCAAAAAAATTTTTGGGGGGGGGGGGGGCCCTTTTGGGAAAAATGAAAAAGAAAGGGGGGGAAATTTCTTCGGGTTAAAATTTTGGGTTTTTTTTTTTTTTTTTTTTAAAAAATTTTTAAAAAAATAAAATTTTTTTTTGGGGGTTTTTTCCCTTTCCCCCAATTGTTAAATTTTTTAAAAACCCCTTACTTTTTATGGGCCCAATTAAAAAAATTTTTTTTTTAAAAAAAAATTAAAAAATTAAAAAAATTTTTTTTTTTTAAACCCAATAAATTTTTTAAAAAATAAGGGGTTAAATTTAAAAAAATTTTTTTTTAAAAAATTTTCCCCCTTTATTTTGGTTTGGGAAAAAATTTTGGGGAAAAATTTCAAAAAAATTTTTTGGGTTTCCCCCCGGGGGGGGTTTGGTTTAAACCCCCGGGGGTTTTTCCAAAAAAAACCCCCCCGGAAAAAAAAAATTTTTAAAAAAAATTTTTATTTTTTAAAAAAAAAGGGAAAAACAAGAGGGGGGGATTTTTTGGGGGGGAAAAAAAAAAAATTTTTTAAACCGTGGGCCCGGTTCAAAAAACCCAAACCCCCCGAACCCAAACAGTTTTCCCCAAAAAATTTTTAAAACATTTTAAAACCGCCCAAAACCCCCCAAATTTAACTTTGGTTTTAAGATTTCAAGTTTTTAAAAATTTTAAACAAATTTTTAAAATTTTGCAACCCCAAACTAAATTTTAAAAAAAAAATTTTTTTTAATGGAACCCCCTTTTAAAAAAATCAAAATAAATTAAAATTTTTTTAAAACCTTTTTAAAATAAAAATTTTTGGGATTTTTAATTTTTCCCTTAAAAAAAAACCAAAAAAAGGGGAGGGGGAAAATGGGGAAAAACGAACAGGTTTTTGAAAAAATTTTTTTTTTAAACCCCCAAAAAAAAAAAACCCAAAATTTTTAAAAAAAAAATTTTTTCCCCTGTTAAATTTTAATTTTTAAAAAATTTGGGAAAAAAAAAAGATTTTTATTTTTTAAAAACCCAAAAACCGGGGAAAAATTAAAAAAAATTTTAAATTTTTTTGGGGAAAAAAAATTTGAAAAAAAACCCAAAAAAATTTTTAAAACCCTTTTTTTTTAACCCTTTTTAAAGGGAAATTGAAACTTTTCAAGAATTTCTGGGTAAAGCCCCCACCGGGGGGCTGAACGAACAAACCCCTTGTTGAAGGGGGGGCAAAAAAAAAAAACCTACAGAATACCCCCCGTAAGGGACCCAAAAAACCAAACCTGAACAAAACTCGAGAACCCAAAAGGTTCGGGGAAAAAAATCAAAAAAATTTGGGGGAAAAAAACCAGGAAAATTTAAAAAATTTTTTTGCAAACTTAACGGGAAAATTTTTTCCCCATGCAGGGTTTGGAGTTTTGAAATTATAAACTTGGGGGAAAAAGAACTTTTACCCACAAATTTAAATAATGACAAGGGGGGAAAAAACCTGAGAAGGAATTTAAAAACCTTTTAAGGAAAACCCAAAAAGAGGGCCCCCTTTGGCCTTGAAAGTCCCCCCCCGGGAAAAAAAAATAAAATTGGCAAAGGAGTTTTCCCCTATATTTTTTTCCAAATCCCTAAAGTTTTAGTAAAAAAACATCCCTTGGAAATATGAAAAATTTCAAAAAAGAAAAAAATTTGTAATTTAAAAAAATTTTACTAAAAATTTTAATTTTTAAACGATAAATTTTTTTTCCCAACAAAAATTGGAGGAAAACTACTCAAAATTCATTTAAGGCAACCCCCATGGGGGAAAAAAAAAAGAAACATGTTAAATTCCAAAAATTTTTTTTTTCCAATGGCAACCAATGTCAAAAAGGGAAGACTTTGCATTCTTATGAAGGTTCTATATAGCCCATAAATTTTTTTCGATGATTATGAAACCGAAAGGAAGAATGCATCAACCTAAGACATGGTGATTTTGGGTTTTTAGTCATGGAAATGTATAGTAGGGATTTAAAAAGTTATTATCTTTTTTCTTATATCGAAAATAATATCGAAAAACCAAATTTGATTATGGATTAACAACAATTTACTTTAATTTTTTCCATTATAAATCCGGAAAAAAACAAAAAAGGGGATACTTATAAATTAACAAGCAATTTTATTCCCTTTTTATGTTGATAAAAGTCATTCCCTTTAAGTGTAAAACATGTGGATTGGAAATGAATATAAGAATTTTAATAAACTACGCCCGTCTAGCAATTAGGTAAGAGTAAGAGATATAAATCTTTATTAAACGCAAAAAGTAGCATAGATAACCTAAATGTTTTTTATCTTATTCGTCATTTTCAATAAAAAAAAAAGACTAACAATTGGGGGGGGGGGGGGTTTCTTTGCCTTTTTGTTCAAGAGACACCACCACAATAATCTTTTTAAACCCCCTGTTTTTTTAGTTGCATTCATTTCAGCTGCTATCACAAAACCCAAAGTTCAGGCAAGAGTTCCTACAAGAGGTAGCATGAATTTGGTCACGATTCGCCACCCAGAATTTCCCGGGGTTCAACTCCCAAGTGTCTTCCATTCCCGTGGGCCCTCCCACGTTGCGCCGGAGCTTCAGTTTTACAAATGCCCCTTTATATCCCAAAAAAAATTTTACATAGAATTAAAAAAAAATTTTAAAACAAGTTAGTTCTACATAAGATAAAACACTGTACAATTTGTCAAAAAAGTTTTGGACCCGGGGTTATCCCCTTTTTTTTTTTCCATTTTGTTTGGGTAATTATATATATAAAACAAATACAAAATTCTACTTTATAAAATTCTTTAAATTTCATTCGGAAGCCCCGGAATTAATGCCCCTTCCCCAAATTTCAAATATTTCAGTAAATAAAGGGAAAATTGAGATACTGGTATTTTTTATGCTCTAATAAAAGCATGAGAAATATTAAATTTGAATAATTTTTCATTTTTACATGATTGTTTTGGAATATGTTTCATTAAAAGCCTTGGTATTATGGGGGTTATGCAATAATTTTTTTTGATTTTAAAACGAAGGAACTAATTCGAACCCCTTTTTCTAAATAACCTCCTTAATTTAAAAAAATAACAAAAAGGATTCGAGTGAACAAATAAAATTTTCAAAAAAAAATGGCCCCCCGGGTCTTTAACAAGTTATGTTAAGGATATTTATCAGTAGTTTTATTTTTTTATGCAGTAATATAATTTGTTAAAAATGGAAACCAAGTTTAAAATACATGAGATATTTTTAATTTTTCACTGTTTCATTCGAAGGGACTCATCCTGGTCAGTGTTTTAAAAAGCAATATTAATTGTAAAAATTTGGCACACGAGAAAAACATTCAGTTTTGAGATTTACTTGGAAAATTGATCAAATTACCTTTTCTGATAGTATTTTGGGAAGGGGAAAAAGTCATAATCAATGTTATTTTGTAGTAAGAAACACTTGAAATATTATCCTCGTCCCCCATTGGCATGTGGATTTTAAGAATAGCAAGAGAAAAAATTTTTAAAAGTGTAATAAAACATGTCTTCAGAGTTTATCCCCTCCAACTCCACCCACGAGGGGCCAAAATTTTTTGGATCTGTTGACCTTGAAAAATTGCTTACAGACCATGGAATTTTTATTTTTTAGTCCCCAGAAAATTTTGTCTTGATTAAAATGTTAATGAGTTTTACATAAAACTTGATTTCTTCAAATTTGTATTTTTTTTTTCTTAAAAAAAGGAAAATATTTTTGGGAAAATGCTACTTAAAAGGGTAGGGAAGCATGGGGATTAGGGCCGGGAAGGAAAAGCCCCGGGGCCCAAGTTTGGGAAAGTTTGAACAAAATTTTATGCAAAAAAAAGGGTTTCTAAACCAAAGTCGACGACCCGGGCCACAGCGGCTAATTCGGAGGGGTCAGCCAATTTCGATTTTTTTTAGTTATTAAGGGTTATTTTGGGGGGTTGGAATAATAATGGGGTTATTTTATTTATACAAACAAAAAAAAAATAGAATTATAAATTATTTATTGTGCGTATATAATGAATACTTTAAAGGGATTTTTATTTATAAAAAAAATATTTTAAAATTTACCCCCGAAAAAAATTAATATAAATAAAATATAAAATTTTAAAAATAAACAATTAATTTTAATAAAAATAACATGTTTGGAATTGAACTCCCAAAACTGAAATTGCCAAAAAACACTAAAATTTAATATCTAAATAATTAATATAAAAGGATTTGTATTAATTCTTAATTCTATATTAAAAACATAAAATGGGGAAAATTTATTAAAAAATAATTAATATTAAATTAAAAAATTTTAAAAATAAAATGGGATTTGAATAAACAAAAAAATATATATAAATGTAGTTAATTTATTTAATAAAAAAATTTAAAATAATTTAAAATAAAAAAAAATTATTTTTATTATTTTATAATAAAATATTTTTTTAAAAAAAACTTTTTAAAATGTATTTATAAATTTTTAAATTAAATGTGTTAATTAAATAAAACAAAGGAATTTATATAGAAAATTAGAATATTTTTTTTAAATAATTTTAAAATTAAATTTTTTATTTAAATCAGTATATTTTTGGAATTTTAAAAAACCCAAAATTGGGTTATATCCATTTAAAACCCCCGGGGAAAAAAACAAAATTTCCCGGTTTTTAAAAAACTTTTTATTTTGACGTTTTTGAGTATTTAAAAAGAATGAGGGTAAAAAATCATGTGTTTCTTTTTTTTTTTAATAAAAGAAATATTTTTGGATCAAAAAGAAGGGGAGGAAATGGAAAAAAAAACTCCCCTTTGGTAAAGTTTACAAAAAAACCGGGGGTTAAAAACTGACTTTTTCGGGGGGAGATCAACCAAAAACAATTTCCCAAAAAAAAACGCATAAATTTGGGGGAGTTTGTTTCGCTGACTGAAGAAATTTTTTATTTTAAATTTTTTTTGATGGGGTTGTTAATAAAATAATTTTAACCTCCCCACTTTAAATTACAAATTAAAAAAAATGTTTATAAAAATAATAATTAAATTAATTTTAAAATTTAAATAACAATTTAAAAATGAGGTAACTTAAAAACAATGTTTTTATTACCCTTCCCCCCCAGGGGATTTTAAATTTTCTTTAAAAAAATTAAATATTTTATAACAAAAAAATAAAAAAGATTTTTTAAAATGCTGGTCCGGTTCTCAAATGTTTTAAAATTCATTTTTTTTAAATTTTATTAAAATTTAGTGGTATTTCCCCAAAATTTGGGGAAATTTAAAAAATTTTAAAACCAATGAAAAATTTACAATTTTAAAAGTTTTTTGGGGGGAAAAAAAATTGGGAAACAAATTGGGAAATTTTAATTAAAGAATTTTTTTAATTTTTTAAAAAAAATTTTGGGGGGGGGGGGGGGGGGGGGGGGGGGGGGGGGGGGGGGGGGGGGGGGGGGCCCCCCCCCCCCCCCCCCCCCCCCCCCCCCCCCCCCCCCCCCCCCCCCCCCCCCCCCCCAAATAAAAAGGCCCCTAAAAAGGGGTTGGGGGGTGGGGGGGGGGGTATTTTTAGCCCCAAAAAAAAATATCCCCCCCTTTTTTTTTTTTTTTTTTTTTTTTAATAAAATTAAAATATAAATTTTTATTTTTTTTTTTTTTTTTTTTTTTTTTTTTTTTTTTTTTTTTTTTTTTTTTTTTTTTTTTTTTTTTTTTTTTTTTTTTTTTTTTTTTTTTTTTTTTTTTTTTTTTTTTTTTTTTTTTTTTTTTTTTTTTTTTTTTTTTTTTTTTTTTATTTTTTTTTAAAAAAAATTATATATTTTTTATTAAAAATTAAAATAAAAAATTTAAAATATTTAAAAATTAAATATTTTTTTATATATATATATATTATATATGCATAAATACCCAGCCACCAACCCCTCTAGCCCTTATTTGGGCCACTCCGGCAAACTCTAATTTCTGTACAGGTCCACTGCAGAAACAAACTCTGGCCCAACTCTGGCTTGGCTGGTCCGAAGTTAGCCTCTGCTGGCCGGGTCGTCTTGCTCATCGGTTGTACTCCGGTCCACCCCCGGGTAAACAATGTCAGACTTTGGTTAGACTCTGGCATACAATTTTCGTCCGAACTTTACCCAACATTGGCCCGGAGCAGTTTCCACTACATCCCTTTTTTAAGTAGCATTTCTACCAAACTAATTATTCCTTTGTAAAGTATAAAAAACTAATTTCGTAAGAAATCAACAGTGTTTATTGTTAAACTACATTAACATCTTTAAATCAAAGTACAAAATATTTCTGAGGAGCTCAAAAAATAAAATATCTAATTGTTCTGTAAGCAAATTTTCAAGCAAATTAGCCCCTCGTGGCCATAGTTGGAGTGCAGAACTGATAACACATCAACTTGGTATACATGGAGAAGTTACCTAAATATACATGATTGTATAAGTGATATAGTTGTAAGACTAATTGCTGTTAAAGTCCTAGTTTATTACACACTAATCATTCAGTTCTCCAGATTTGCTATATCAAAACCATTACGTGTTTACGTAATTCGCTAATATGAAACAGCTGCGAGTCAGGATGTCTTCAAAATTCTACTTAATAACATTACATACCCGAGATTCGTATATAGCTACTACGAGTGAATAAAATGAAAAAAAATGCATTCTCTCAGTTCTATATCTGAGAATCCAAGACTACAGAACGACTGCAAATGAGATGATCAGCATTTTTTTTTTATTCAGTTAATATAATAATATTGAAGTGATTAAAGAAAATCAAATAAAGCTACAGTGAGATATATAATTTGTCATTGTTTCATTCAAACGTGACTCACTCATTGTATTATAAAAGTTATTAACTTTAATCAGTGTAATTATGTAGTTGAGAATAAACTTGTACATATTTATCCTCGTCCCTTCAACATGACTAGCAATTGAGAGACTGGGAGCCCGAGTACACACATCACAATACTTTATATTATACAACCTCTATTCAAACAAGATATTACGACAATGAAATGCTTTATCCTTCTGGCAATTGCAGTCATTGCAGTTACAACTGCACAACCAACGTCTTATAGGCAAGATGGTTCCTCAAGACGTGCATTAAATTTTTGGGGTAAAGATTTCGTCCTCCGGAAATTCCAGGCGTTCCCTCCAATGTCTTCCTTCCTGTGCCCACCCCCTACGTTGCGACGGATTCTTCGGGGTTCCACTTCCGGGCCTTGCTATCCAAAAAATTGTAGTGGTTTTAAAGGATAAAAAAACACAAAATGTAATTTATCTACTTATAACTATCCCGTCACAATATCGTCAGAATAAAGCTTTTGAACTCAAATTTATGAATTTGTTTTTTTCCCCTCTCTGGTTTTTTTTAAAATGTAATTACTATTGTATAAAAAATACTAAATATCATATAAAAAAGTATAAATTTTCAAAAAACATATTCATATATATACATATATATGAATATTGTGTATTTTTTTAATACACATTATATAAATATTATATCATACTTTATAAAATATATTATACATACATTTTATATATATTGTGTGATTAAAAAACATACATGGTAAAAATTTTTTAATTTATATAATTTTAAAAATATATATATTATATATAATATATATTATAATACGTAACACACTTTATATGTATATTTTATAAAAAGATATATATAGATATTATACTATATGCGCGGGTGTATATATATATAGTTTAGAATAATACTGTTGTTGTTGATGCATATATCATAATGTATATGTGTATTAACATATTCTACATGTTATTGTATGTATACATATACATACATGTAATTTTTTATTAATAAATTTGTTTATATAAAATTTTAATTATAAAATATTTTTTTGCGTGGTAATTATATGTTTTAATTTCATAATTTTTAATTTGCATAATAGTGCTATCATTATATACGCACAATTTTAATATTATTTCTATAAATATTATATATGTATATTATAAAAAACCCAGCCACTCACCCACTCTGGCCTTATTTGGGGCCAACCCCGGGCAAAATACAAATCCTGTACAGGTCCAACTGTAAAAAAAACTCTGGCCCATCTGGCTGACTCCGGTCCAATTAGCCGCTGCTGGCCCGGGTCGTCAGACTTTTGGTTAACTTTGGGATACAATTTTTTGTTCGAAAATTTCCCCAAAATTGGCCCGGAGCAGTTTTTCCCTTCCCGGGTAATCCCCTGCTTCCCTACTCTTTTAAGTACATTTTCCCAAACTAATTTTCCTTTTTAAATATAAAAAAATACAAATTTCGTAAGAAATCACAGTGTTTATTGTAAAACTACATTAACATCTTTAATCAAGTACAAAATATATCTGAGGAGCTCAAAAATAAAAATATCCACTGGTCTGTAAGCAAATTTTCAAGGTCAGACAGATCAACAAGCAAATTTGGCCCCTCGTGGAGTGGAGTTGGAGTGGAGTGAACTCTGAAGACATGGTTTTATTACACTTATTAAAATTGTCTTACTCATTGCTAGTTCTTATAATCCAGCTATGCCAAGTGAAGGGACGAGGATAAATATGTACAAGTGTATTCTTAACTACATAATAACATTGATTATAGACATCTTTCCCTTACCGAAATACTATACAGATAAGGTAAGATTTGATGCACATTTTCCAAGTAAATCTGCAGAACTGAATGAATTCTCGTGTGCACAAACTTTACAAATGTGAGATATTGACTTTTATAACACAGTGACCAGGAGTGAGTCGCCTTCGAATGAAACAGTGACAAATTATAGAATATCTCACTGTAGCTTTACTTGGTTTTCCTTATTCTTTGAACAGAATTATATTAACTGCATAAACAAATAAAAACTACTGATCAATATCCATACATATACTTGTGATAAAGATTATTTCTTGCCGAGTCGACAATTAACATCTTTTGCAATTTTATTTGATTCAGCTCAGATCCTTTTTGATTATTTTATTAAATTAAGGACTGGATTATTTAGCAGAGGTTCAGACATTACGTTCCTTCAGGTTTTATAATCAAGTAAAACTATAGTTGCATAACCTCCATAATACCTAATGAGCGTTAATGAGAACATATTCCAAACAATGCATGTGAAAATGAATAATTATTCGCACGTGAATATTTTCTCATGCACTTTATTAGAGCAATATAAAATACACAGTATCTCAATGTTCATTTATTTACTGAAATATTTGTAATTAGACGAGTGGCATATAATTCCAGGGCTTCCGATATGTATTGTAAGAATATCTATGAAAGTAGAATGTATGTATGTTGTATGTGTATATATATAATTACACACTAACAGAATAGGAAAAACAAAAAAAGGATAACTCGAGTTCCAAACTTTATTTTGACAATATTGTGACAGTGTTTTTATTCTCTATGTAGAACTACATTGTGTGTATTTTTGTTTTTTAATATCTATGTACAATATTTTTCGGATATGCAAGGGCAGGTAGTGGAAACTGAAGAACTCCTGGCGCAACGTAGGGATGGCCACAGGAATGGAAGACACTTGGAGTTGAACGCCTGGAATTCTCGTAGGACGAAATCGTGACCAAAATTCAATGCTACACTCTTGTAGGAACCATCTTGCCTGTAAGACGTTGGTTTGTGCAGTAGCAGCTGCAATGAATGCAACTATAAACAGGGTAAAGCACTTCATTGTGGTGAGGATGTCATGCTTGAACAGAAGGCAAAGAATTTAAGGGTTTGTCCGTGTGTTTTTACTGCGTGCACTCGAGTCCCAGTCCCTCAATTGTTAGTCGTCATATTATATATTGTAAGTGAGCGAATGAAGATAAACAACATTTATGAATTCACCCTATGCTACTTATTTGCGTTTAATAAAGATTTATATCTCTTACTCTTAGCTAATTACATAGACAGGCAGTAGTCAATATTAAGATTCATTAATAATTCATTTCCATATCCACATGTTTTACACATGTAAGTGAATGACTTTTATCAGACTATAGAAACTGGCAATTAGACAAATCTGAAATCAATAATGTTAATTTTAAAATTTTTTTCCTGTTTTTTTCCCCCTTTTTTTCCCAGAAAATAATTTTACCAAGGAATTGGATTAAACCATAATCAAATTTTGGGTTCCGATTTATTTTTCATATAAGTAAAAAACTTTAATTTTTAAACCCCTAAATCTTTAGTTCCGGTTAGAAAATCATCCAGTGGTTTTAAAAGGTGTCTAATTTCCTTTTCGGGCATAATCACGAGTGAAAATTAATGGGCTATTAAAACCTTCTAACTAAGGGGGTCAATGATACTACTCCAATCAGTTCAGTAAATTCGGCTTTTGGCCGGTTGCAAAAAAGATGGAAAAGAAGCTTGTTTTTTTTCCTTTTTTCCCCATTTTTAGTGAGGTGTTTGCCATAGAAAAAGGGAAAATTGAGGGTTTGAGAGGGGAAATGATTTACTGTTTGTGTTATACATATTAATTTGAAAACCCATTTTTTTATTTTACGTAAACTTTTTAATTGACTGAATTTTCTTTCCCAAATCGGGTAGTTTTGTTTACTGTAAATCTAAGGATTATGAAAAACACATTCATAAAAAAATTTTCTGCCGAAATTTAAGAATCTTGTGGGACTTCACATTTCAGGAGAACTGTTTCCCATTTCTTTTCCCTTTAAAGGGCTTTGTTGAAGATCTTTTAAACTGCATTTTTGGTACATCTCAATTCAGCTTTTTCAAAGGTTTAAGGGAAACTGCTTATTTTCCCCGGGCCCCAAGTTTTTCTGATAATTTCCCATCTCCCATCTGTGCGATACCTACCCTATTTAATGGGGCAAACCTTTTTCATTTTTGGGGCCCCCTTTTGTTCACTCCATCGTTTTTGAGGACTGGTAAAATTTCTGTATTTCCCTTTTTAAAGTCCGTGGTTTGCGGGGATGTCTTTTCATTTTTGATGTCCCTCCCTTTAATCATAAAGGGTTTCAACAAGACTTTTGGTTTTCTTGGGGGTTTTTAAAAAGGAGATTTTTTGTTTTTTTAAAATTATCTGCCGCGTCAAGCTAAGGGGCATTAGCCATTCCCTTGTTAAAGGAATTTAAAATTTTTAAAATTTTAAAAACACATTTTTCTTAATAAAGTTAAAAATCGCAAAATAATCTCAAGGAAAATTTTGAAAAAAAAATTTGCATATTAAAAATTTTTTTTTGAAATATTAGCCCTCCCTAAAAAAATTAAAAGACCCTCCAGTCACAATTTTTCCCCCAAATACTTTTTTAGTGTATCGGGGAGACAATTCTCTCTTTGGTTTTTAGATGTTGCCTCTTTACTACTGGGGGTCTTAATGCCTTGGCACCTTCCAAAGTGTTTTTTTAGCCACATGGCCCAAAAGGTCGTTGCCCCCTTTTTTTCTTTTTTTTTTTTTAAAATACCCCAAACCCATTTTTGGTTTAAGGATCATCCCCCCAAACTGCAAGGTTTCTAATGTCCCGGGGGGGTTTGTTTCGGGATACCCCTCCATTGTTCCCTCCATTTATCCAGAAACTTCTGAGGGGGTTTCATTGTGTAGGGAAAGACATCAAGGGAGCCAGTTTGTTTTTTGATCACTGTCTTTACTGATCCAACAGGCTGGCCCCCTGGGGGTTTCACTGTTCTCAGTGACCCAACTTGAACCCCCATAAGGGATGTGAGGGTTTAAGCTTTTGGTTTTAAGGATACAGAGTCAAATTTCCCAAACAGAATGGTTCGAAATCCTATATTTTAACTCTGAAAGTGGCATGTAATCTGGGCTTTTGAAATCCCCGGGAAATCCGTGAATTTCCTTCTTCCTGTGCAAACCCCACGCCATTTTCAGATTTCGCCCCATTTTGTTAAATTCACGCCCCCGGATTTAGAAATGTCTAAAATTTTTTTCTCGACTTTGTTTGCCTCCCCTTTCCCTTCCCTTCCCTACTTGAAGCCCGGGGGGGGGTTTACCCAAAACCCTAGTAACCTTTCTTCCCAAGATTTCTTTCCTCCCAAGGGATCCTTTTTAAAGGGGGTTGAAAACCTCTGGTGAGGTCCCGGGAACCTTTGATCCTCGGTAAAACATTATGGCCCCTTTTGAAAGATGGTTCCCCCTCTGCAAAGGGGCCCACGGTAGACCGGGCCCCAGAACAGATTGATTTGATTTTTAAAATTTCTGGCTCACTGCTAAAGGCTTACGGGAAACCTTTACTAAAAATATTAAATTTTTTTAAAATTTAAAAATTTCAAAATATTTAAAAATAATAAAAAAGAATTAAAAATCAAAGCAAAATTTACCCCTGTGCAAAAAAGGGCATCTTTGCAAAAAAATTTTTGTTTATCTCCCTAAAAAAATTTAACCCCTAGTAAAACCCCCCCCCAATAGTTTTTCGTGAAAAGCAATACTCGTTTTTCCCTGAAAATGTTCACACCCCACACTTTCTTTGGTTTGGGCATTTTCACAAAGTGTTTCTTTTTGCCATCATTGGCCCGATAGCGGGCCCGGTTTTTTCGTAATCAACTTCCCTTTTTGGTTGGGAGGTGGAGCGCCCAACGCCAATTCCAAAAAGCTGCATTTTTTCTAGTTCCTCCTTTTCCCTCCCCTTTATCAGAAAAGACAACTTCTGATGTGGGTTTTTCAGGTGTGTTGGGGAGAGAAACGAAAAATCACAAGGCTCCACTCCTTTGTTCGATCATTTTGCCCCCATTCCCACTGATACCAAATCCTGGCACCCAACAAGGTTATCTTTTTACTTTACCAGGCAACCATTTGAACCCCCCCTCCTAAGGGTTGGAGAACCTTGATTCTTTGGGGCCCCTACGGAGTCCAAAACACAACAAAGGGTTCTAGATTCGATTTCGTGTGGGAAAAAGAAACCCCTTTTTGAAATTTGGAAAAAAGACTCCAATGAATTTTCCCTTTCTCACCCAAAACCCACGATTTTTCAATTTCAACCCCACGTAAAAATTACGATCCCCTTTTTTAAAATGGCTGGAAATTTCCTCGACTTCCTGCTTGGACCCCCTTTCCCAACCGACAAATCCCCCTTGAACCCCCCCAAGGGGAAAGGGGTTCAACCCCAGCCTTAGTGAGCTCTTAAATTTTTCCAAAATCCCTTCTCCTAATAGGGTCGCACCAAGGGGGGTTTAAAAAAACCAATTGGGGGTGGGACCAAACCTTTTAGCCTTTTTGGGTAAAAGGCTTTTCCCCGGTTGAATAAAAAGGGTGGTTCTCCACCCAGATCAGGGCCCTCCACAGGGGCCTAAGCCCCAGTACGATTCTGGGCTTCATTTAAACCCGAGTCTAACATCCGTAGAACAGGGGGGAGTTGCGATGAATAAGCTTCACATCCATAATAAAGCTTACTACGATAAGCGCTCGGAAAAGCCGTATAGCGTTGTGGGGTCTGCCCCCCAAAGATAGATGTGAAAGAACCCGAAAAATACTAGTGCTTTTGTAGCCTTTACTTTCAACTGTTTGATGTGGGGCCCCCATGTAACCTTGAGTCAAAAAAGACCCAAGTACTTCACCTCTTGACAAATTCAGGGGGTTTTTCTCCAATAGAGGGGGGATGGAATTTTTCCCTCTTTTGGAAATGTATACCAGGGTTTTGCTTGGGGAAAATTTGAACCCATGAATGTTGTCCACTGTAAAACCTGTTTATTGCAGCCTGCATGTGCCCTTGCCACCCTTTAAAGTTTCCTCCAACAGTACATTGAAAAATCACCACATACAGATTACATAACGAACTTGGAACGCCTTTAAAATGTCATTTTAGCAATGGCAACGGGGTCACACTTAAGACCCCCTTGGGGACCCCTTCCAGCTGATTTCCAGTTTAGAGAAACTGTTTCCCACCCGAACTCAAATTTTCCTTTAGCAAGGAAGCTTTGTATGAAGTAGGTAATCTCCTCTTAACCCAATTCATACAACTTTTGAGTTGCCATGCTTCCCAAAGTATTCTAGCCTTTTCAAGGTCAAGAAGACGCTATCATGTGACGTCGCTGTGCAAGGGAATTCTGTAAGCATTTTTCCATCCTTACAAGTGCATCTTGGTCATCTCAACTTCAAAACCCCCTATTGATTTGAGTCACACGTTTTCCTTTTCTAGCATCCATGTAAACCTAAGTTTACCTTTTCCCCATACTTGCGAGCACTGGTGGGGGGAATTTGGGTCTGTAATTTCCCTGGTGTGGAAGCCCCTTGCCAGTTTGGGGACAGGATGATTATAGACTCTTTCCATTGGATGGCACTGTACCCCCCCTATATATCCTATTGAATAGGTCCAAAGAACTTTTGGGGATCTCTCTGGAAAGTGAGATATATTTGGTATGGAATATCTCACTTCCTGGGGCATCTTAGGGCGAGCTGCAAACCCGGTCCATCTCCTTCTAAAAAATGGCAAGTTTTTGGAATTTTCTGCTGCTTCCTACTGAAAAACGCCCTGGGTGTTTTTCCCTTTTCAGCCCAAGAGTGGGAATGGGGCTTAAATGCTCCAAGGAATCTCTCCTTTTGATTTAGCTAGCTCATTAGAAACATCTTTTTTATCTGTGATGTTTTATCCCATAAATCTTAAAAGCAGGGGACATGATGTGCTCTTTCCAGCGATCTTACGACCTTGCCCCAAACCCTGCAAAGGGGGGTCCCAAGTTAATAAAGGGAGACATACTGTCTCCATGACGCCCGGGGGCCTCCTTTAGCACTCGCCGGGCCTTGGCTGGGGTCTTTTTGTAATGACCCCAGGTTTTACTTTCAGGGGGGCTCGTTTCAACTCCTTAATGCAGCTTTTCTTGCTCTGATGCTTTTGCATTCATCAACCACCAGGGTCCCGGAGGTCGAGGGTAATGCCCGCTACTTTGGGAAGGATGCTTCTGCTGCAGGTGAATTCGTATGGAATTGATTAACAGCATTTTGAACACACGGAATCATTCACAGACCTGCAATACTGCAGTTGATCAAAAAAGTTTCCCGTCCGCATGTTCAAGTCGCCATCTCTGCACTCCTTTGGGCGGGAATACCATTCACCTCCCCAAAAGTTTTGGGAAAAAGGGTCGCTTCCATGTAACTTCCTAACCTCCAAAAGTGAAATTCATCTGTGAATCGGGTGGAAAATTTAAAGGGTCTAATTGGAGAATGTCCCAGTTTGAATTAAAATTTTTGGGAGTGTCACTTTTCAAAAAAACTGCATCTACTCTTGGGAGAAAGGACCCCAAGGCCCTTCCTCGAGGGTTGCACAAACGTCCCCCCAGGGGTGACCGACCATTAAATCTCCCAGAGAAAAAGGGATTGGCAACTCCCAAGTAATTTTCCCCAAATCATTATTTTGAATTTGTGGAGGAATTTAGATAGTGAAAACGGGAAAGGGTCGTGTAAACCTTTTCTCACGCCTTCCCCTGCGTGTTGTCTGCAGGTGGAGGCCTGGGGGGGAATATTTTGACGTCCCATTACTGCTCCCTCCATGGGGTCCATTGTAAAAGTCCCATAGGGGTTTGAATTTGGAATCCTCTCAGGGAAATCGATGATTTTCCCGGGTCAAATCTCTTGTGGGCATACAAAAACGGGGTTTAAAATGAAGATCAATTTGCAGTTCTTCCCATTTTGCATGAATTCCCGACTTTTTCCATTGGTTTTAGGGTATCCAGTTCTTTAACTATTTTTTCATAAGGTGTTTGGGCAGCCCCTGGGGGTTAAAGGTTTGCCCTACACCTTTAGCTGTCCTTCCGGATCTTGGAGGTCTTTGGGGGGTTTGTTTACCCGTGGAACTATTTTTTCCCCAGGTTCCTTTTCGGCTCAGGATTTCTTTTCTGGACAAAGAACGGCCTGAGCCTTTTCTTGGGGGATCGCCCGCGAGGCCCGGGGGTGGTGGCAGCTGGAGCTGTCCTGTTGAGACCCCTGGAGCCCCTTCCCACGGCTCCAAAACCTTAAAAATTTTGAAAAACCAGGTTCCTTTGCCCGGGGAAAAAACAACCCCCTTTGGGGTTTGGGGCCCCCCAAAAAAACCCGGGGTTTTTGGGCCTTGGGGGCTCCCCCCCAGACCTTATTGAGGCCCAAAAACCTTTCTTAAGGGGGGTTTTTTGATCACCCCACCCCCTTTTTGGGGTTAAAGAGTTTAAATTTGGGATGGGGTTTTAAAAAAATGGGAGGTTTTGGGGGAAGGATTGGGGGGAAAAGGGGGGAAAGGGGGGGGCCCCAAACCAAACAAAGGTTTTCCCGCTTTGGAACACCCGGGCAATCCTTCTCAAAAAAAAAAAACTTTAAAGCTCCCCTCCTTTTCCTTTCAAATTTTACCCCCACATGTTTAAAACTTATGACTTCTTTCAGGGAAAAAAATTCCCGGCTTGTCATTCCTTAGATGGCTCCACCCCCCCAAAAATTTTTTTTGGGCCCCTTTTTTAAAAGGGGAAAATGGTTTCCCTGCCCCAACCCCGGGTGGAAGACCGATTTGGGGGGAAGGTTTACTGGGGGAAAACCGCCCAAATTTTTTCTAAAACCCCTATTAAATTAAAAAGTTTAATCTCCAAACCCCAACCCCCTTAAAAAATTCTTCCCCTAAATTAAATTTTAGCCCAAACTTTAGACCCAAAAGTCCGGGGGGCCCCCCACCCATTGGGGGTTTTTTTTAGGGGAAAAATAAAAATTTAGCCCAAATGTGTATCGCACGCAACTCACCTTTCTGGGGACGAAAAATAAATCCGGTACTCCTTTGGGGGGGGGTAGGTCCTTACTATTAAAATTTTTTTCTTAAAATAAAATCCAGATTGAAACCCCCTTTCTTCCTTGGTTTAAACCCCATTCCCCTTTTTTCCCATGGACGAAGGTCCTCCCCCCCTTTTGGTTTGGGAGCCCCGGTTCGATTTCCCCCCCCGCCCCTTGGAAATGGAAATTCCCAAGGAAAACCTATTTCCAAAACCCCCCGGGTTCCACGGGGGAGAAGGCTTTCAAAAATTTCCCCCCAAAAATTGGGAAATTTCCCATTTCCTACCCCCCCCCACCATGGTCCAAAAAAAGTAAGTTGGGGCCCCCAAAATTACAGCCAAGGGGTAAAGGGGAAAAAAGCGCCCCCTAACAGATAGGACCGGGGTGGTGCTAAAAAGCCCGCCCCCCACCCAACCGGACCCCCCCCTTTTAACCCCCCTCCAACCGAAAAAAACCGGGGGTTCCCCCGTCAGGGGGCCCGGTGCACATCCCCCCCGGCCCCGTCCCGGAACTGCCCCAGGAACCCCCTGGGAGCCTCCCCTTGGGCCCAAGTATTTACCGGGGGCCCCACCCCCCCAAGGCCCTTTGGGGCCCGGAAGGATTCCCGTGGCCCCTCCAGTTGGGGCCCCCTTTTGTTCC
This sequence comes from Penaeus monodon, assembly GCF_015228065.2. Taxonomy (NCBI): domain Eukaryota; kingdom Metazoa; phylum Arthropoda; class Malacostraca; order Decapoda; family Penaeidae; genus Penaeus; species Penaeus monodon. The sequence goes on from NW_023639604.1 coordinate 30,784, forward strand.
CCAAATTTATAACCCCCCCCCCGGGCAAGGGGGATTTAGGGGGGGCCCCGAAAAGCAAGCTTTTTTGACCTTAAAAATTTCTTGGGGGTTCAAAATTTTTCACCCAAAAAAATTTTAAAAAAACCCCTAACCGTAGTACGTTGTGCTTTGCCCCCAAAAAATTTGGGGGAAAGAAAAATATAAGCGAGCCTTTATTTTTTAATGTTTGTTCAAAATTAATTGGGAAAAAAGACCCAAGATTATTTGGCAAATTCCTGGGGGTTTTTCCAAAAGGGGAAATGGAATTTTCCCTTTTCAAATGTGACCTGGCTTCTTAAAAATTAACCCATAAGTTTCCTTTAAAAATTTTTTTTTGAACCTGCTTTTTGAAATCCTGTCTTTCCGATGTTGTTCCAATAAATTAGAAAAATTTTTAACCCTTTTTCGATTTTACAAGGAAACAGGGTCCCCAGACAGTACTGTGGCAGTCGGGGACCTATGCGCTCCCGACTAAATAGTACCTGCTTGCCCCTCCCATTTTTTACCAGCCGATTAAAACTTGCCCGGGGCCCTTGATCAAGCCCCCCGTCAAACCAGAATAAGGACCAAAGAGGTGTTTGCTACTGCGGGGCGCAGCGTGCGCATCGCTCAACCTCCGGGACCCCTTCTCCGGGTAATACGGGATGCCACGCAGGGCCCAACACCTGGAGAGTTCCCCGGTCCAAGATGGAATAACCCGGGGGTGGGTAACCATCCCCTCTCATGGGCCCTTTGGTGCACCAGGAACCTTTTGTCTCCCCTCAGGGTGACCCCCCCATATGGGGCCCTCTGGTCCCTCCCCAGTCATTTGGACCTAAACCCCCCCCCACCGCGGCAAGGGGGCTCCATTGGGGGGGCCCACACCAAAAAGGGATTTAACTGTCTTCTACATAGCATCTGTGAGACTTTGCAAAGATCAAAAATTTTATAAAATTTTTTCCTTTCCCAACTACGTGTCATTTTTTTAAAAGTCATTTAAATAAAAAACTAAAGAACCGGGACCCAAGCTCGTTTCTAATCCTTTACGCCATGTCTTCCCCCCTCCGACGTTACTTACACAGGTTTTTTCCCCTTATGAAGGCAAATATGAAAAAAATATATCCATTATACAGTATTGTATATCTGACTTGTAGCTTTGCTTTCCTCATTCTCGTAATGAAACAATGAAATTATTTCATTAAGCAAAGTGCAAAAATTCCATGTTGTTTTCCCAATATTTTTTTAAATTCTTTCTTATCATTCCCATAGAATTTGAGTTTGCCGTAAATTGCACCTCGATTTTATATCCCCGAAAGGAAAGAAATCACCCAATCTCTACCAAACGGGATGTCTAGGCACATTTCTTAATTAACTAGTAAAGGGAAACTACACATTTAGAACAAATCGTATATGTGTTCAGAAATCGTGCTTTTTAAAGTTGAAAGTGCTGCTGTCGGCGTTGTCTGACAAAATTTTGGGTCTAATTAAGATCAGACCTTTATCGAAGCTTTATTTTAAGCGAATTTTTTACCAAGATAAAATCATGGTCAGGATCTTTCTCTTTTTTTCCCTTGCCTATTGCAGAAATAAGGGTAATCTGTTCTTATAAAGACTTTTATTAAATTTTATGTTTTATTCTTGGTAAATTACATTATGGGAAAAAAACAATTTTAATACGTTGATCAAACTGTCTTCAGATTTCACTCCGTGGTTTTTTTATTCCCAAAAAAAGAAGAGATACTATGGCTTTTTAAAAAATATATATATTTTCCCAAAAACCTAAAATATGGGCTATATATAAATTAGATTATTACTAATCAATCTATCACGACTACAATTAGAACTGGGACCCGGGGGGGGGGCACCAGAGTTTTTTTACCACAATCCCTTTTATTATACGACCTCTAGTCAAGGGAGATATCATTTAAACAATGAAATGCATCATCCCCTGGCGTTGCAGTCATTGCGTTACAACCCAACCCAAATTTTTACGGCAAGAGGTTTCCCACAAGGTGTAGCATTTTAAATTTTGGGCCGATTTCGTCCCCACCGAGAATTTCCCGGCGTTCAAATCCAATGTCTTCCTTCCTGTGCCCAACCCTACGTTGCGCCAGGAGTTCTTCAAGTTCCCCTTCCCCGCCTTTCTTATCCGAAAAATATTGTCAGGTATTTAAAAACAAAAATACCGCATGAAGTTACTCAAAATACACTTAAACACCGTACAACATTGTCAAAGTAAACGTTTAAAAACGAATTTCTTTAGTTTTTTCCCGTTCTTTATAAACAAAGGGAAAAAACCAAAAAAAATGGGAATAAAGGCGGGGATGGGAAGGGAAGTGGGGAAAAATGAAAAAAGTGGTAATTAAAAGTAGGGGGGGACACCCTTAGCGTTTTGTTTTTTTTATCATCGTTTGGAGAGGGAAAAGGGAAAGGGGCAGGTGTTATAATAACAATCAACTTTGCTATTTTATTTTTTTTTATGCAAAAGTGAACATGAATTTTTAATATTTCATATCGCCTCACACTTGGTTACGGTATGATAAGTGTAATTATATATATATGCATATACATACATTAATGTAATTATATATATACATGCAATTATACTACATTGAAAATTCATACAATGAATTATATATATTTGAATTATATATACTTTGAATTATTATATACATTTAATTATATATCATTTAATTATATATTATTTTATATGCATATATGCATTAGATATATTTTTTTATATATATACACATTAATATAGATATTTTTTCAAAAAGGTTTTTAACATTTTGGAGTAAGATCTTTTTTAATGTGATCCATTGGCCTTTTCATATAACAGCGTTGAGTCAGGAATTCCCTTCCTGGTTTTACGCGAAATATTGTATATGGATACTAAAAATGAATAAAAGGGAAAAAAAAAACTTTATACATTTAATCATATATCAAAAGCTTTAACTGTGATTATAGAAAGAACAAATTCAATATGGTATTGATCAGCAATTTTCTATCCGTCTTCGTTTAATGAATTAATTACATTAATTGTATTACAGAGATGAGGAAAAGAAAAGAAATTGCCTTATCAATATAACAATACGTTTGATAGGATATAATTTATTTCATATCTCGCTCTTGGTTACTATATGATGTCATTTATTCACGTGTATATGAAGAGTAATTAAACTAATCATTCAGTTCTCTAGAATTTTGCTATATCAAATCTTACCATTGCGTTTACGTAAACCGTACAATACTATATGAAACAGCTATGAGTCAGGATGTCTTCACAATTCTACTTAATAACTTTACATACCCGAGAAGTATTTATATGGTTTATTATGAGTTAATAAAAGAAAAAAAAACGCATTCTCTCAGCTCTATATCGGAGAGTCCCAAGACTACAGAACGACTGCAAATGAGATATTGATCAGCAGTTTTTTTGTTTTTTTTTATTCAGTTAATATAAAAATATTGAAGTGATTAAAGAAAATCAAGTAAAGCTACAGTGAGACATTATATAATTTGTCACGGTTTCACTCAAACGTGACTCCCTCACTGTATGATAAGTCCTTTATTCACATATGCTTTTGAAGAGTAGTTACTCACTAATCATTCAGTTTTCCAGATTTTACTAAATCAATCTTCCATACTTTACGTAATTCGCTGTTTATAACAGCGATGAGTCGATGTCTTCACAAATTCTATTTGATAACTCTTATACCCGAGGAGGGATTGTATAGTTTTCTACGATGAAAAAATATATTATGCATTCTTCATTTTTATATCGGAGATCCAAGAACGACTCCAAAAAACAATTGGGCAGCATTTTTATTTTTTATTCGGTTTAAAAAATATATTGAAGTAATAAGGAAAAATAAATAAAACGACAGTGGGATAATATGTCATTGTTTTTATTCACATGTGACTCCTCACTCATTATAAAAGTCATTAACTCACATGTGTAAAGTTTGTGTCACAGAAAAAATTTCATTCAGTTCTGCAGATTTTACTAAAAAATGTGCACAAAAACTTATCATATTTGTATATTATTAATATGCATATACTCATAAATGAAATTATATATATACAGCAATTATACATCATTCAATTATACTATTTTAAATTATCATTTTAAATTTAAATACTTTTAATTATATAACATTAATTATATAAACATTAAATTATATATACTTTAAATTTATATACATTAAATTATATTATACATATATGCATAGATGTTTATATTTAATAAATCCCTATACATTTGGCATCCTTAAATAAATATCTCATTGTAAACTTTTTTTGGAAAAAGTCTTTTTTAAAATGTGCCCCTACCCGGGCCTTTTCATATAACACTTTGAGTCGGAATTCCACTAAAATGAAAAAAGAAAAAAAAATACTTTAACATTTAATCATATATCGAAAAGCTTTACTGTGATTATAAAAAGCAAATTCAATATGGTATTGATCAGCAATTTTTTTCCCGTCTTCTTTTTAATAATTTAAATTTCATTATTGTATTACAGAGAATGAGGAAAAGAAAAAAAAATTGCTTATCAATATAACAATACTGTATAATAGGAAAAATTTATTTCTTCTCGTCTTGGTTCTATATGATGTCATTTATTCACGTGCATATGAAGATGATTACATCTTCATTCTCTAAATTTTTCTATATCAAATCTTCCCTACGCGTTTTACGAAATCCCTAATATGAAACACATGAGTCAAGATGTTTTAAAAATTCTACTTATTAATTTTACAACTCGAAAGGTTGTATATGGGTATTACAGTGAATAAAAGAAAAAAATGCTTTTCTCTTAGCTCTATATCGGAGATTTTTAAACTACAAAACGACTGAAATAGATATTGATCAGCAGTTTTTTTTTTTTTCTTAATTTTAAAAATATTGAAGTGATTAAAGAAAATAAAGTAAAGCTACAATGAACTTTTTAAATTTGTCACGGTTTCACTCAAACGTGCCCCCTCACTGATGTAACCCCCTTTTCACATATGGGTAGTAATTACCCCCTAATCATTCAGTTTTCCGATTTTCCTATATCAAATCTTACCGACTTTACGTAATTCGCTGTTTAAACAGCGAGGTCGGGTGCTTCAAATTCTTTTTTAAAAACTCTACATCCCGGGAGTATCTTTGGGGTTCTACAGAAAAAAAAAATATATAATATATGCTTTCTCTCATTTCTATACGGAGAGTCCAAAAACGACTAAAAAATTACATTTTGGGTCCTTTTTTTTATTTTCTTTCAGTTAATAAAATTTATATTAAGTGAAAAAGGAAAAAAAAGAAAAAGCTATAGGAGATTTTAAATGTCTTTGTTTCATTCACACATGCTCCTCATTGTATTAAAAAAGTCATTAACTCACATGGTAAAGTTTGTATCAAAATAAATTTCATTCGTTTTTTTAGATTTTTCTTGGAAAATGTGCATCAAATCTTACCCTAAATTTTATACTATTTCGCTAAGGGGAAAAATGTCTTTACAAAGTAATTATTAATGAAAAAACTTGTACATATTTAAACCTCGTCCCTTCACTTTACATATCTGGAATATAAAACGACTAGCAATTGAGAGACGGGAGCCCGAGTGCACACATCCAATACTTTATGTTATACAACCTCTGTCAAAAAAGATATTACGACAATGAGTCTCTTCCCCCTGGCAATTGCAGTCATTGCTTTCAACTGCACAGCCACTCTTTCAGCCAAGAGGTTGTACAAGAGTGTAGCATTGAATTTTGGTCTGTTTTCGTCCTGCCAAATTCCCGGCGTTCAACTCCAAGTGTCTTCCATTCCTGTGCCCCTCCCTACTTGCACAGGATTTTTTCAGGTTCCACTTCCTCCCCTTTCATATCCTAAAAATATTGTACGGGAAAATTAGGAACAAAAGATCACCTTAATGTTTTCTCTACAATCATAAACCCCTCACAATCACAGAATAAAGCTTTTAAATCGAATTTGAAATTTTTTTTCCTCTTCAGTTTTGTATTTATAGACACTATATGTATTAAAAAAAATAAAAGTACATATGAATAAAATATACATATAAATAAGTACAAAAATAATATAAATCATTTTATATACATATATTAAATTATACATATAGCATATACATATCAAAACATACAGCATATAAATATACACCATACTATTTTTGAATATGAAACAACATAATGTACATAGAAATTGCACATATACATATAAAATAAATTTTAATATATCATATAAAAATACATTTTAAATATCATATAAAATATCATTTTAATATATCATTAAAAATTTCATTTTTTATTCATATAAAAATACTTTTATAACATATAAAAATTTCTCTAAAAATACATAAATTTCAATAAAGCATACAAATATAAAATATACATATAAATGCATACAAAAATATAAATATACATATAAATGCATACAAATTTTATAAATATCCCTATAAAAGCATACAAAATATATAAATAAACTATAATAAAGATAATAATATAATATATATATATATATTATATATAAAATATATATATAAAATGCAAAAACGTGTATGTTAATTTTCATATATATACACATAATATATATAAATATAATTTTATACATTTATATTATGTGTTTTATTTCACAAAAATACATGTTTTATAAAACATACAAAACCACTATTTTTGTATATTTTTTATTTTATATATTTTATTAAAATTATTATATTTTATATATATTTTGGGACGTGTAAAATATATAATATAGTTTTTTAGATATATATACATGTAGGTGCGTAGGATGGGATATACCTACATTTATGTTTTATGTTTTTCCCTATCCAATTTTTATGTGTGTATGTATCCCTAAAATCATACATGTATATATTTAATTAAAGTTTATAATATTTACATACATACATACATATATAAAATATTTATATATATATTAAAATATATATATATATATATAAAGTATGTTGTATTTGCTTGTGTGAGTGTGTTTCATATAATATATAATTCATATATTATATATATGCATATAATATGGGCATATCATATCTATAAAGTCATATCATCCCTATATATAAATATAATATTTATAATATATATATATAATTAAAATTTATATTATATATATAAAATATTAATTTTATATATATTAAAATATGCATAAAAACCCCCCCCCCATACCACTCGGAAAACCCTTTTTTGGGCCGCTCCCGCAAACTCCTAAAACCTTAAAATGTCCAAATCCAGAAAAAAACTCTGGCCCCAAATCTGGCTGACTCCGGGGTTTATTGTAACACTACCCTTTAACCTTTAAATCAAAATACAAATATTTCTGAGGACTAAAAAATAAAAATATCCCCAAATTTTTCTGTAAGCAAATTTTCAAGCAAATTTAGCCCCTCGGGGCCATAGTTTGGGGTGCAGTAACCCGATAACACATCAAAATTTTGGGATACGGGAAAAAGTTACCTAAATATCAAAATTTTTAAAAGTGAGGGTCATTTTAAGACTAATTGCTGTTAAAGTCCTATTTAATTCACACTAAAACCCTTCAGTTTCCCCCAGATTTGGCTATATCAAAACTTACCCCCCGTGTTTACGTAAATTTGCCCAATAAAGAACAGCGGTGGTCAGGAAAGTCCCTTTAAAATTCTACTTAAAAATTTACATACCCGATATTTTTATATAGCTACTAAAGAGTAAAAAAAAAGAAAAAAAAGGGATTCTCTCAGTTTTTATATCTGAAATCCAAGACTACAGAACGACTGCAAATGAGATATTATCAGCAGTTTTTTTTTTTTTTTATTAGTTTATATAATAATATTGAAGCGATTAAAAAAAAATCAATAAAGCTACAGTGAATATGTAAATTTTTTCATTGTTTCATTTAAACGTTACTCACTCATTTTATTTAAAAGTTTTAAATTTAATCAATGTATTATGTAATTTAGAATAAAATTGTACATATTTACCTCGTCCCTTCACAGACATATCTGGAATATAAAAAAGACTAGCAAAATTTAGAGCCCGGGAGCCCCAGTACACACACACAAAAATTTATATTATACAACCTCTAGTCAAACAAGATACTACGACAATGAAGGCTTTTTTCCCTTTTTGGCAATTTCAGTCATTGCAGTTCAAAATGCACAACCAACGTCTTACAGGCAAAAATTTGGGTTTTCCCACAAGAGTGTAGCATTGAATTTTGGTCACGTTTTTGTCCCACCGAGAAATTTCCGGCGTTCAAATCCAAATGTCTTCCTTCCTGTGCCCATCCCCACGTTTTCGACAGGTTCTTCAGGGTTCCCCTTCCTGGCCTTGCATATCCGAAAAATATTGTACGTGGAAAATTAAAAAAAAAAAAATACACACTATGTAATGTTACTCTACATATACAAAACCTTAAAAAATATCGTCAGAATAAAGCTTTGAAATCGAAATTTTGAAATTTTTGTTTTTCCTCTTCTGGTTTTTTATTTTAAAAGTATTTACATATAGGGAATAAAAAAACAAAATATACATATGAATATAAATAAAATATAAATAATTTTAAAAATAAATTTTTCTATATATATCCTAAATATAAATTATATATATATACATTTTATATAAATTATTTATATAGAATATATATTATAAAGCACACGTAAAATTGTGTAAATTTTTATATATATACACATTTATATGAATATATATATATACATAAAATTTTATAAATATATATATACATACATTTATAAAATATATATAACCCTACATTTAATAAATTTATATATATATATTTTTATATATTTTATATATATATGTTTTAAAATATATATTAAAATATATTATGTGTTATTTATATATATTAATATATTATATATATTTGTGTTGGGGGGTGTGTGTGGGGTGTGTTGGGGTTGTGTGTGTGTATACAAACAAACAGGTTTTAAAATTTTATACATACTATACACCATATATGTTATGTAAATTTTTAGATATATATAAAAGATATTATACATATTTGCGCGTGTTTTATTATTATTATATATATATTATATATATATATATATATATATGTAATGTGTGGGATTATGCATATTCATACTGTATAGTGTAAAGTAAAACATTATCATATATGTATATATTTATATATTATAATTGGGTTTTTATATATCTAAATTTTATATTATATATTTTTTTTGTGTGTGTACCTATTATAATATATATTTTTTTACATCTATTATATGCATATATAAAATATATACATATTATATATTTATTATATATATTAATATTTTATATTCATAATTTGTGTGCTATCATATTTTAAAACCACATTTAAAATATAATATTCCAAAATAAATATATATATGTATAAAGTATAAATACCCAGCCCCCACACCACTCTGGGCTTTATTTGGGCCCAAATTCGGCAAACCCTAAACCTGTACAGGTCAACTGCAGAAACAAAAATCTGGACCAACTCTGGTTGACTCCGGGCCCGAAGTTAGCCTCTGCTGGCCCGGGGTCCCTCTTGCCCCCATCGGGTTTTACTCCCCGTCCACTCCCGGCAAACAAGGGCAGACTCCCGGTTAGTTCTGGCATACAATTTTTTGTCCGAACTTTTCCCAAACCTTGGCCCGAGCAGTTTCCACTCCGGATAATCCCCCATGCTTTCCCTAAATCCTTTTTTAAATAGCATTTCTCAAACCAAAATAATTTTCCTTTATAAAAATATAAAAAAAAAAAATTTCGTAAGAAATCAACAGTGTTTATTGTAAAAATACATTAACATCTTTTAAAACAAAGTAAAAAATATTTCCCGAGGACTAAAAATAAAAAATCCAATTTTTTCTGTAACAAATTTTTTAAACAATTTAGCCAAAACGGGCCAAAACTTGGAGTGCAGTAAATGATAACACATTTAATTTTGGGATACAGGAAGAAATTTCCTAAATAACATATTGTATAAAGTGAGAAAAATTTGGGAAGACTAATTGCTTTTTAAAGTCTATTTAATTACACACCCAATCATTCCCTTTTTTCCAGATATGCTAAAATCAAACCTTACCATACGTGGGTTTAAAGTAATTCCCCTAATATTAAACAGCGGTGGTCCCGGGTGTCCCTTTAAAATTCTACTTAATAATATTACATACAACGAGTATTGGGATATATTTATCCTCGTCCCTTCACAGACATATCTGGAATTAAAAAATACTAGCTTTGAGAGACTGGGAACCCATAAAACCCCAAAACACAATACTTTATTTATACAACCTCTAGTCAAACAAGATTTCTACGACAATGAAGTGCTTTTTCCTTCTGGCAATTGCAGTCATTGCAATTTTCAACTTCACAACCCAAAGTCTTTAAAAGGAGATGGTTCCTACAAGAGTGTAGCATTGAATTTTTGGGGCAAAGATTTCGTCCCACCGAGAAATTTGGCGGGTTTAACTCCAAGTTTCCCTTTCCCTTCCTGTGCCCCCTCCCTCGTTGCGAAAAGGAGTTCTTCAGGGTTCCACTTTCCCCGGCCTTGCATATCCGAAAAAAATTGTAAAGTGGATTTTTTAAGGAGCAAAAAATAAAACACATGTAATGTTACTCTACCCTATAGCATATACCGTAACAATAAACTCAGAAAAAAAGCTTTGAACTCGAATTATGATTTTTTTTTTTTTCCCCTCTTCTGGTTTTTATTTTAAAAGTTATTTTACATATATGTAAAATAAAAAAACATAATAACCTATGAAATTTTAATATACATATAAATAAGTATAAAAAATAAAAAATTCTATATATATTACAATATAAATTAATATATATAGAATATTATTATAAAATATATAATATATATATATATATATAATTCCAAAAAATATGTGTGTAATTTTTTATTACACACATATATTTTTTAATTAATTTTATACATTTATTAAATTATATATACAAAACATTTATATAAAAATTAAAAATTACATACATTTATAAAATATATATATATATTATTATATATACATTTTATATATAGTGTGTGTGGGTGGGGTATACAAAAAATACATGTATATTATTATATATAAAACGTATACACCATATATTTTATATGTTAAAATTAGATATAATAGATATATATACATTTGCGCGTGTGTATACATATATAGTTAAAAGATTATATACATGTATGTGTGTATGGGCATATTCTCCCTGTATATGTGTAAATTAAAACTATATCATATTTTGTTTAAAATATTTATATATATAAAAATGTTTATATATTCACATATATATATATATATATATATTATATATATATATTTTTGGTTTTTTTGGGGGGGGTTTTTAAAATATAAAATAATAAAAATTTATTTTTATATTATATATTGGGATTATATATAATATATATATTATATATATATAAAATTTTTATATATCCTGACAGGTTTCCCAAATGCAGAAACAAAATCGGACCAACTCTTTTACTCCGGGGCCGAAGTTAGCCTCTGCTGGCCCGGAGTTTTTCTTGCTCATCGGTTTTTTACTCCGTCCCCCCCCGGTAAAAATGTCAGACTTTGGTTAGACTCTTCCATACAATTTTTTGTCCGAATTTTAAACCCAAAAATTTTGGCCCCGGGGCAGTTTTTCCCCTCCGGATAAAACCCCATGCTTTCCCTTTCTTCCCTTTTAAATGCATTTTTTCACCAAAATAAATTTTTCCTTTGTAAAATATAAAAAAACAAATTTCCCTAAAAAATCAACCCGTGGTTTTTTTGTAAAAAAACATTAAACCTCTTTAAATCAAAGTACAAAATATTTCTGATTCAAAAATAAAAAAATTAATTGTCTGTAAGCAAAATTTTAAGCAAATTTAGCCCCTGTGGCCCTAGTTTTGGGGTGCGTTTAAATTTAAACATCAATTTGGGGTACGGGGAAATTACCTAAATATACATGGGTTGTTTAAAATGAGATGTTTTTAAGATTTTAAATTTCTGTTAAATCCCCAGTTAAATTTAAAACTAATTTAAATTTAGTTCTCCCAATTTTTTCTATTCAAAACCCTTTCCATCCTTGGGTTTCCAATTTTGCTAATAGGGAAAAAGCTTTTCGAGCAATGTCTTCAAAATTTTTACTTTAAAAAAATTACATACCCAAAATATTGTAAATAGCTACTAAGATGAAAAAAATTTTAAAAATGCCCTTTTCCCCAGTTTTTTTATATCGGGGAATCCAAGACTCAGAACGACTGCAAATGAATTGATCAGCTGTTTTTTTGTTTTATTCAGTTAAAAATAATAATATTGAAGTGAAATTAAAAAAATCAAATAAGCTAAAATGAGATATATAATTTGTCATTGTTTTTTTCAAAAGTGACTCACTCATTGTATTATAAAAGTTATTAACTTTAATCAGTGTAATTATGTAGTTGAGAATAAACTTGTACATTATTTATCCTCGTCCCTTCACATGACTAGCAATTGAGAGACTGGAGCCCGAGTAACACACATCACAATACTTTATATTATACAACCTCTATTCAAACAAGATATTACGACAATGAAGTGCTTTATCCTTCTGGTAATTGCAGTCATTGCAGTTACAACTGCACAACCAATGTCTTATAGGCAAGATGGTTCCTACAAGAGTGTAGCATTGAATTTTGGTCATGATTTCGTCCTACCGAGAATTCCAGGCGTTCAACTCCAAGTGTCTTCCATTCCTGTGCCCATCCCTACGTTGCGACAGGAGTTCTTCAGGGTTCCACTTCCTGGCCTTGCATATCCGAAAAATATTGTACGTGGATATTAAGGAATAAAAAATACACACAATGTAATGTTACTCTACATATAACATATACCGTCACAATATCGTCAGAATAAAGCTTTGAACTCGAATTATGAATTTGTGTTTTTCCTCTTCTGGTTTGTATTTAAATGTATATATACATATATGTATATAAAAATACATAAATATACAAATGAATATAAATATACATATAAATAAGTATAAATATTCTAAAAAATATTGCTGTTATATATACAAATAATAGCCGCTGCTGGCCCGGAGTCGTCTTGCTCATCGGTTGTACTCCGGTCTACTCCAGACAAACAATGTCAGACTCTGGTTAGACTCTGGCATACAATTTTGGTCCGAACTTTACCCAACATTGGCCCGGAGCATTTTCCATTCCGGCATAATCCACCATGCTTCCCTACATCCTTTTAAGTAGCATTTCTCACCAAATTCATTATTCCTTTGTTAAGTATAAAAAAATACAAATTTCGTAAGAAATCAACAGTGTTTATAGTAAAACTACATTAACATCTTTAAATCAAAGTACAAAATATTTCTGAGGAGCTCAAAAATAAAAATATCCAATTGGTCTGTAAGCAAATTTCAAGGTCAGACAGATCACAAATTTGGCCCCTCGTGGAGTGGAGTTGGAGTGGAGTGAACTCTGAAGACATGGTTTTATTACACTTATTAAATTGTCTTACCAATTGCTAGTTCTTATAATCCAGCTATGCCAAGTGAAGGGACGAGGATAAAATTAAC
>NW_023639605.1:0-11987 GCF_015228065.2 Penaeus monodon
CAAAAAAAGATAACAATCAATAATGATGATAATAATTGCAATAATTTATGATAATAATTGCAATAATGATGATAAGATGAAAGATGATGATAACGATAATAATGATGAAAATCATGATAATGATGATGATAATAAAGGAATTGTGTCCATATATAATATAAAAAAGGTATAAGAAAAACATTCCCAAAAGTCGAAAAAAAGCGGCAAAATCTAGCGAAATATAGCCTTTTGAGAGTATACTCCAAAATGACGTTTTTTCGATTTCTTTGGTGATTTCGGCAATTATTAAGGTAATAATGATAATATTTACCAGAATTGTATTAATCATAACAATAATGATGATAAAAGTGAGAATAAAGAGAATTTTGATAACATTTGAATATTATTAAAATCATTATTATTATTATTATTATTATTATTATTATTATTATTATTATTATTATTATTATTATTATTATTATTATTATTATTATTATTATTATTACTATTATCTTAATTATTAGTATCATTGCCAAAAAATCTATTATATCTGTAATAATAACAATAATAATAATAAGTATAAGTATAATAATCATAATGCTAGTGGTTATAATTTTGTTATTAGTATTATTATTGTTATTATTATCATTATTATTATTTGTACTGGTAGTATAATTGCAAAAATAATTATTATAACAGTAATAATTACAGTAATAAGGATACTAATTAAGATAATGATATAAATAATTATTATAGAATCGTTATTATTGTTATTATTATTATTATTACTATTATTATTGTTGTGGTTATTAGTATTATTGCAAAAAATATAACTATAAACTCCAATAATTGCAATAATAATGATAACAATTGCAATAATGATGATAATAATTGCAATAATGATGATAATGATGATGATAATGATGATAATGATGATGATAACGAAAATAATGATGATAATTATGTTAATGATGATGATAATAACAGGAATTGTGTCCATATATAATATAAAAAAGGTATAAGAAAAACATTCCCAAAAGTCGAAAAAGCGGCAAAATCTAGTGAAATATAGCCCTTTGAGAGTATACTCCAAAATGACGTTTTTTTCGATTTCTTTGGTGATTTCGGCAATTATTAGGGTAATAATGATAATAATTACCAGAATTGTATTAATCATAACAATAATGATGATAAAAGTGAGAATAAAGAGAATTTTGATGACATTTGAATATAATTAAAATTATTATTATTATTATTATTATTATTATTATTATTATTATTATTATTATTATTATTATTGTTATTATTATTATTATTATTATTATTATTATTATTACTATTATTTTAATTATTAGTATCATTGCCAAAAAATCTATTATATCTGTAATAATAACAATAATAATAATAAGTATAAGTATAATAATAATAATGCTAGTGGTTATAATATTGTTATTAGTATTATTATTGTTATTATTATCATTATTATTATATGTAGTGGTAGTATAATTGCAAAAATAATTATTATAACAGTAATAATTACAGTAATAACGATACTAATTAAGATAATGATATAAATAATTATTATAAAATCGTTATTACTGTTATTATTATTGTTATTACTATTATTATTGTTGTGGTTATTAGTATTATTGCAAAAATATATACTATAACTCCAATAATTGCAATAATAATGATAACAATTGCAATAATGATGATAATAATTGCAATAATGATGATAATGATGATGATAATGATGATAATGATGATGATAACGATAATAATGATGATAATCATGATGATGATGATGATAAATAACAGGAATTGTGTCCATTATATAAATGAAAAAAAGGTATAAGAAAAAACATTCCCAAAAGTCGAAAAAAAAAAAAAAGGCGGCGCAAAATCAAGCGAAATATAGCCCTTTTGAGAGTATACTGTCCAAAATGATCGTTTTTTCGATTTCTTTTGGTGATTTTGGCAAATTATTAGGGTTTAATAATGATAATTAATTACCAGAATTGTCATAATCATAACAATAATGATGGATAAAAGATGAGAATAAATAAAGAGAATTTTGATAACATTTGAACATTATGTAAAAAAAATTATTATTATTATGATATTATTAGTAGTATTATTATTATGATTATTAGTAAACCTATTACTATTATCTTAATTATAGTATCATTGCCAAAAAATCGTATTATATCTGCTAGTAACAACAACACAATTTTTCTTTTTTTTTTTTTTGTTTAATCATAAAGGTATAAGTATATTAATAAAATGCATTAGTGGGTATAATATTGTTATTAGTATTATTATTGTTATTTTTAATTATTGTATCATTATTATTACTTTGTACTGGTTAGTATTAATTGCAAAAAATAAATTACTTATAACAGTAATAAATTACAGTAATAACGATACCTAATTAAGATAATGATATAAATAAATTATTATAAAATCGTTATTATTGTTATTATTATTGTTATTACTTTTTATTGTTGGGGTTTATTAGTTTTATTAAAAAATATATACTATAACCTCAATAATTGCAATAATAATGATAACAATTGCAATAATGATGATAAAAATTGCAAAATGATGAAAATGGGGATGAAAATGATGATAATGATGAAATGATGATGATAACAAATAATGATGATAATCATGATAATGATGATGATGTAACGGGAAATTTGTGTCTATATAATAAAAAGGTATAAGAAAAAATTTCCCAAAAAATTCGAAAAAGGGCAAAATCTAGGAAATACCTTTTGAAGTATACTCCAAAATGATTTTTTTTTCGATTTCTTTGGTGATTTCGGCAATTATTAGGGTATAATAAAATATTACCAGAATTGTATTAATCATAATATAATGATGAAAAAAGTGAGAAAAGAAAATTTTTATAACTTTAAATTAAAAATTATTTTATTATTTTATTATTATTTTATTATTATTATTTTTCTATTATTATTATTATTTTATTATTATTATTTTTTTTTTTATTACTATTATTTTAAATTATTTATCTTTCCCAAAAAAATCTATTATTCGTAAAAATAACAAAATAAAAAATTGTATAAGATAATAAATAAGCTAGGGGGTTTAAATATTGTTATTGTTTATTATTGTTATTATTATCATTATTATTATTGTACTGGTATATAATTGAAAAAATAATTTTAAAACAGTAATAATTACCTAATAACGATACTAATTAAATAATGATATAAATAATTATTAAAAAATCGTTATTTTGTTTTTATTATTGTTATTACTATTATTTTGTTGTGGTTTTATATTTTAAAAAAATAATACAACTCCAATAATTGCAATAATAATGATAAAAATTTGCAATAAATAGATAAAAATTCCCAAAAATGTGATATGTGTGAAAATATATAATGATGATGAAACGATAATATTAAAAATCATGATAATGATGATGAATAACGGGAATTGTGTCCATATATAATAAAAAAAAAGGTATAAGAAAAAATTCCCAAAAGTAAAAAAAGGGGCAAAATCTAGGAAATATACCCTTTTGAGAGTATACCCCCAAAATACTTTTTTCGATTTTTTTGGGTGATTTCGGCAATTTATTAGGGTAAAAATAAATAATAATTACCCAAATTGTATTAATCATAAAAATAATGATATAAAAGTGAAAATAAAGTAAATTTTGAAAACTTTGAATATTATTAAAAATTAATTATTATTTTTATTATTATTATTTTTAAATCATTATCAGCATTATTATTATTATTATTATTATTATTATTATTATTATTATTTTTTATTATTACTTTATCTTAATTATTAGTATCATTCCCAAAAAAATCTATTATATCTTAATAAAAAAATAATAATAATAAGTATAAGTATAATAATAAAAATGCTAGGGGGTAAAATATTTTTTATTAGTATTATTATTGTTATCATTATATTTTATTATTTGTACGTATATAATTGCAAAAAAATTATTATACGTAAAAATTACTAAAGCGATACTAATTAAATAATGAAAATAAAAAATTATTATAAAATCTTATTATTGTTATTATTTTGTTATTACTATTTTTATTGTTGTGGTTATTGTTTATTGCAAAAATA
Organism: Penaeus monodon; assembly: GCF_015228065.2. Classification (NCBI taxonomy): domain Eukaryota; kingdom Metazoa; phylum Arthropoda; class Malacostraca; order Decapoda; family Penaeidae; genus Penaeus; species Penaeus monodon. The sequence continues at coordinate 4,099 of NW_023639605.1, forward strand.
TACTAACCCCAAATAATTGCAAAAAAAATGATAACAATTGAATAATATGAAAATATTACAATAATGATGATAATGAGATATAATGATGTAATGAGAAAATGTGATGATAACGATAAAAATGATATAATCTGATAATGATGATGAAAACGGAAATTTGTCCATATATAATTAAAAAAAGGTATAAAAAAAAACATTCCCAAAACCCCAAAAGGGGCCAAATCTAGCAAAATATACCCTTTTTGAGAGTATACTCCAAAATGGTTTTTTTCGATTTCTTTGTGATTTCGGAATTATTAGGGTAATATGATAATTTTTACCAAATTGTTTAATCATAATAATAATGATAAAAAGTGAAATAAGAAAATTTTGATAACTTTGAATATTATTAAAATTATTATTATTATTTTATATTATTTTTATTATTTTTATTTTATTTTATTACTTTGCACCATGGGTCTTGTCTCTGTGCGAAACTGTTTAACATGAAAAGGATGACCTGGGCATGTTTTAAACATGAAGTGCCTGGGCAAACATGGGCGCTGGCTGGAGCGGGGGAGGGGAGGACAACCCGAGAGACGGATTTGGGTGCTGCTCCTGTGAAACCCTCGTGTGTGCCTTTGTGACCTTATAAATTTTGTGTTGCCCTGTTATAAGCTGCATCGTGCAGTGTGAAAAGCGGGTTCCCCCCCGATTGTCCCTATAGAAAAGTGTCGGGTAAATAACTTTGAAAATAAGGAAACTGTCTTTTTGGGTGTTTATTTCGTCCCCTGCCCGCCTCCTGGCGTTTCCCCTCGGGGTTTTTCGGGGACGTGTGGGCTCGGGGGGCCTTTTGGAACTTTCTGTTCACGACCCTGGGGTAACACGCCGTCTCCCTACCTGCCTTGTGTTGGGGGCAAGAGACAGGCGGTGGGCAAACAAATGGTGTCAGGAGTGGGTTTTGTGATTTTGTTTCAGTGAGACGCCCGTTTACTGCCCTCCAAAGAGGCGGCAGCCATGGGAGGGGAGGTTATGACTGAGGAGCAGAGTGAGGGGGGAAGCGGGCCAGATGACCTGATCACTCCCATGCTGGCCGGGTATGAGGGAAAAAAATGGCAAAAAGGGCAAAAGAGCAGGCACAGGGGCCACGAGCGGCGCACCATCTCGTCGAGTGCGGGCAAAAAGGGGCAGAGGAACATTCTGCCACTTTTTTTGGGCACGAGCATCTTGATCTGTGAAGATGAAAACTCAGCATAAACCGCAAGGCCTCAACAGCGGAAGATGAATGAGGAGGAGGTGCAGACTCTAAAGGGCGAGGTTCAGGGGCCTGGGGGGGAAGCGAAGGTGGAGAGGCGGCGCACGGGGTTTAACTTTGAAAGCGAAAAGGCAGAGGAGGTTCTGGCAACAATGCCAAGGTAGATTTACTGGGGTTGCCGGGGGCCATGGCAGGAAACCCCCGGGCTCGCCGTCTGTCGGAGCCATGGTCGCTGCGAAGGCTGGGGACCCATCGGAACCGCCCCCTTGGGGTAAGGTGGGGGCAAACTCGGACCCGGTCAACCCCCTGTTGCCCTCCCTCACCCCCTTCCCCCCCCGGTGTGTTGTTCACGGCACGCGTTCTCCACCCTGACCCCTCGGCCCCCAGACATTCTGTGAGGTAAGCCAGCTGAGTACGCGGGAAGGTGGCCTGGGGGGCTATGCCCGCCCAATTTGAAATGCTGGCATCTGAAAGGGGCTGGAGCCCGAAGAAAAGGCCCTCAGCTGGTAACGGGCGCAAAGGGGGCCCCGCGGTGGAATTTTTGGGGCTTGCCGCCTCCCAAACATGCCTCTTAAAACCACGTGGCAGAGGCTTTGAAACGCCGTTTCGGGCACCACCACCACCCGAAGTATATCGGGCCCGCTTGAGAAGCGGACCGTAGCGTGGCGAAAAACCCTGCCCCCAGCTGGCAGGATTGGGGGCGCTGGTAAGGAGTTCTACCCTGGGGCTGTGGAAAGATATCGTGGTTTGGCCCGCAATTTCTTTGTTGCGCTTTGCAGGCCCAGCAGCGCAATCTACGTCAGGGGGGCCAGCCTGAGGCCCTGCAGGTGGCGCTGGCGAGGGCTTGGGGAGTTCGGGCCTTTTCCTAAAGGCAACCAGTCCAGGGCCACTGCTCGCCCCCCCCCAGCCCCCGGGGGCCCGGGAAGGCTAAGTGGAAAGGTAGCATTGGGAAGGTGAGCCCGGCCTTCCCAAAGGGTTGTGTTGGGGGTGGGGGGGGAGGAAGGGCACAGACTTTGTCGGTGTCGGAGGGAAACAGAGAACCTCCTCTCAACCCGGACGGGTTTTGATGCCTTCCACATGCTGCAAGGACTGTGGCAGGAAAGGTACCATCCGATGCATGTCCTAAGGCTAAAGGGAAATGGACGGCGGAAAACTCGGACAGGCTGGAGAAGGGTCCGAAACCCACCGTCCTCGGTTCTCGAGCCCCGCTTGGTAAGCACCCTCGAAAACACGATGCAGGTGGAGGGCTCATAATGGGAAGCCTGCCGCCTGACAGTGGACACTGGGGCTGAGAAAACCCTAGTGCGGGCTGAAATTTGGCCACTACGACTTCCAGACGCACCCCAAGACTTTTTGGGTTCACGGGGCATTGTGTGCGCTCAAGGGCCGTGAGGCTCGTATTGGGGTGGGCAGACGGTCAGCGGTGCCGGGGTATGTGGGGCCCATTGGGCAGCACTGCTTGCGGGCCTTGACTACCTACGCAGAGTAAAGGGGTGTGTCGACCTTCATGGAACTGGTGAGGGGGCACGGTGAAAGTGCCCTTTCTTCCGAGTTGGCTGTGCAGAGTAGTTCGGCTGAGCGATGCACCCTTTCCCCCCTACGAGTCTAGAATCCGGTGTCGATGTCAAAATGATGCGTGGGGTAGAGGGCCCCGTGGAGCCCAAACAAAACCCAGCTGGCTGTGGGGTCGGGTTTGGGGCAGAGCCTTGTTGGACCGGGGAGGGGGTTTGTTACACTTTGGTAGCTAACTTCCCCAATAAGGCCCAGAGGGGCCCCCTGGTGCAAAGCTGGGCCTTTGAAGAAGTGGAGCATCCAGAAATCTCGGGAGCAAGGAGTTGGTTGGTGTGGGGGGCCCTTTTCCTGACTTCCTCGAGGACTTGGCGCACCGGGCTGTGGCGTTACCATGGGCCAGGAAGCTACCCTGGGGGCCCTGGTGAAAAGAAGAGACGTTAGCCCCAGTGGGGGAGAGGGGCGTGCAACGCTGAACCCAGATGAGGACGGCTTTGGGCGGGGAGGGGGATGCAACAACGTCAGTGGTGACCATGGGGGCCAGGGCTTGGGCGAGATACCCCCCTGGGTGCCACTGCCATCTACCGCCCCCCACACCTCCTCCAGAGCGACCCCACGAAGCGAAGAAAGCCGCGCTGGTAAAGATTTTTTGTGTTTCCGAAACTGAATTTTTTTAAAATTTTTTGTAGTTTGTTTCGGTTTGATATGTCAAGCAGAGGGTCGTCTGCTTGATAGGGGGGATAGTGGACGCCAGTGGGTCTTTGTCTCTGTGCAAACATGTGTTAACATGAAAGGATGACCCGGGGTGTGTTAACATAAGGGACCTGGGCAAAAATGGGCAGCTCTGTGAGCGGGGGAGCGGAGGAACCCAGAGACGGAGTTGGGTGCTGCTCCTTGAAGACCTCGTGTGTGCCTTTGTGACCCCGATAAAAACTTTGTGTTGCCCTGTTTATAAGCTGCATCGGCAGTGTGACATGCGGTTTCCCCCTGTATGTGCCTATAAAAGTGTACGGGGAAATAAATTTGTAACTTGTGTTTTTTATTTTGTGCCCTGCCTCGCCACGGGCGTTTTTTCCCCCCCTGGTGTTCTGGGACGCTGTGGGGCTCGTGGCCCCTTGGGGCTGTTCATGTTCACGACCCTTTATAACACCCCTCTGCCCAGCCTGCCTTGTTTGGTGGGGAGAGGACGGGGGGCCGCGTAACCTATTATCTTAATTATTAGTATCATTGCCAAAAAAACTATCTATCTGTAATAATAACAATAAAATAATAATATAATATAATAATAATAATGCTAGTGGTTAAAATTTTTTATTAGTATTATTATGTTATTTTATCATTATTATATTTTACTGGTGATAATTTCAAAAAATTATTATAACATAATAATTAGAGTAATAAGATACTAATTAAAAATAATGTATAAATAATTATTATAAAAACGTTATATTGTTATTATTATTGTTATTACTATTATTATTGTTGTGGTTATTATATTATTGCAAAAAATATTTCTATAAATCCAATAATTGCAATAATAATTAACAAATTAAAATATGATAATAATTGCAATTATATAATGAGAGAAAGGATATAAAGATATGATAACGATAATAAAGATGATATCATGATAAAGATGATGATATAACAAAATTTTGTCCATATATTATAAAAAAGGTATAAGAAAAAATTCCCAAAGTCGAAAAGCGGGAAAAACTAGGAAAAAAAGCCTTTTGAAGTATACTCCAAAAAGACGTTTTTTTGATTTCTTTGGTATTTCGGCAATTATTAGGGGAAATATAAAAATTCCAGAATTTATTAATCAAGAATAATGATGATAAAAATGGAAAAAAGGAATTTTTATAACATTTTATTTATTAAAATTATTTTATTATTTTATTATTATTATTATTATTATCATTTTTTATTATTATTATTATTATTATTATTATTATTATTATTATTACTTAATTATTATATCTTGCAAAAAAACTATTATACTGTAATAAAACAAATAATAAAAGTATATGTATAATAAAAATAATGCTAGTGTATAATTTGTTATTAGTATTATTTTGTTATTTTTATCATTATTTTTATTTGTACTGGTATATAAATGCAAAATAATTATTTTAACAGTAAAAATTACGTAATAAAAGATACTAATTAAATAATGATATAAATAAATTTTTATAAAATCTGATTTTTGTTATTTTTATTGTTATTACTATTATTATTGTTTGGTTATTATATTATTGAAAAAATAAAACTATCTCCAATAATTTTCAATAATAAAGATAAAAATTGCAATAATATAAATAATTGCAATAATGATGATAATGATATGATAATGATGATATGATGATTGATGATGAAACGATAATAATGATGATAATCATATAAAGATAAAATAAAACGGAAAATTTTGTCCATATATAATTTTAAAAAGGTATAAAAAAACATTCCCCAAAATCGAAAAACGGCAAATCTGCGAAATATACCTTTGAGAGTATACTCCAAAAATGACGTTTTTTCGATTTCTTTGGTGTTTTCGGGAATTATTAGGGTATAAAGATAATAATTACCAAATTGTATTAATCTAACAATAAAGATGATAAAATGAGAAAAAAAGGAATTTTTTATACATTTGAATATTATTAAAAATTTTAAATTTTATCATTATTATTATATTATTATTATTTTTTTATTATTATTATTATTATTATTATTATTATTATTTTTTTTATTTTATTACTATTATTAATTATTAGTATCTTGCCAAAAAAACTATTATATCTGTAATAATAACAATAAAAATAATATATAAAGTATGAAATAATAAGCTATGGTTATAATATTGGTTTTTAGTATTATTATTGTTATTTTTATCATTTTATTATTTGTACTGGTAGTATAAATTTCAAAAAAAATTATTATAACAGTATAAAATTACAGAAATAAAGATACTAATTAAGATTGATATAAAAAATTTTAAAAATCGTTATTATTGTTATTAAATTTTTGTTATTACTATTTTATTGTTGTGGTTATTAGTATTTTTTCAAAAATATATACTCTAAATCCAATAATTGCAATCATAATGATAACAAATTTTCAATAATGATGATAATAAATTTCAATAAAGATGATAAAGTGATGATAATATGATAATGATATAAAGATGATGATAACGATAATAAAGATATAATCTGATAATGATGATGATAAAAACAGGAATTGTGTCCATATATAATATAAAAAGGTATAAAAAACATACCAAAGTCGAAAAAACGGCAAATCTGCGAAATAAGCCTTTTAAGTATATCCCAAAAAGACTTTTTTCGATTTCTTTGGTGATTTCGGCAATTATTAGGGTAAAAATTTATAATAATTACCAGAATTGTATTAATCTAACAATAATTTAAAAAGTGGAAAAAGAGAATTTTGATAAAATTTGAATATTATTAAAATTATTATTTTATTATTATTATTTTTTATTATTATTATTATTTTTATTTTTATTATTATTATTACTATTTTTCTTTAAATTTTTAGTATCATTGCCAAAAATCTATTATATCTGTAAAAATAACAATAATAAAATAGTATAAGTATAAAAATAATAATGCGTGGTTATAATATTGTTTTTGTATTATTATTTTTATTATTATCATTATTATTATTTTTACTGGTAGTATAATTGCAAAAATAATTTTTATAACAGTAATAATTACAGTAAAAGCGATACTAATTAAATAATGATAAAATAATTTTATAAAATCGTTATTATTGTTATTTTTATTGTTATTACTATTATTTTTTTTGGTTTTTTAGTATTATTGCAAAAATATTACTATAACTCCAAAAATTGCAATAGTAATGAAACAATTGCAATAAAGATGATAATAATTGCAAAATGATGATAATGATGTGATAATGATGGTAATGATGATGATAGCGATAAAAATGATGATAATCATGATAATGATGAGATAATAAAGAAATTTTGTCCAATATAATAAAAAAATATAAAAAAAAACATTCCCAAAAGTCAAAAAGTGGCAAATCTAGCGAAATATAGCCTTTTGAGGTATACTCCAAAAACGTTTTTTTTTTGATTTCTTTGGAATTTTGCAATTTTAGGGGAAAACTATAATAAACACCGAATTGTAATAATCATAAAAATAAGATGATAAAAGTGGGAAAAAAAGAGAATTTTTATAAAATTTGAAAATTTTTAAATTTTATTATTATTATTATTATTATTTTTTTTATTTTAGTATTTTATTATTATCATTTTTGTTATTTTATTACTATTATTATTATTATTTTTTTTTACTATTATCTTAATTATTTTACAAATTGCCAAAAAATCTATTATACTGTAAAAAATAACAATAAAAATAAAAAGTATAAGTATAATAATAAAAATTTAGTGGTTATGATATTGTTATTATATTATTATTGTTATTATTACATTATTTTATTTGTACTGTAGTATAATTGCAAAAATAATTATTATAAAAGGAAAAATTACGTAATAACATACTAATTTAAGATAATTGTAAATAATTTTAAAAACGTTATTATTGTTATTATTTTGTTATTACTATTATTATTGTTGTGGTTTTAGTTTTTGCAAAAATTATACTATAACTCCCAAAAATTGCATAAAAATGATAACAATGCAAAAATGATGATAAAATTGCAATAATGATGAAATGTATGATAAAGATGATAATGATGTAATGATGATGATAACGTAATAATGAGATAAACATGATAATGATATGAATAACGGAAATTTTGTCCATTAAAAATATAAAAAATTAAAGAAAAAATTCCCAAATCGAAAAAGCGGGAAATCTAGCGAAGAGAAGTATACTCCAAAATGACGTTTTTTTGATTTCTTGGTGATTTCGGCAATTATTAGGGTAATAATGAAATAATTACCAGAATTGTATTAATCATAACTAATGATGATAAAAATGAGATAAAAAGAATTTTTATAACTTTGAAAATTATTAAATTATTATTATTATTATTATTATTATTATTTTTTAAACTATTATTTAAATTTTTAGTAATTGCCAAAAAATCTTTTTTCTTTTAAAAAATTCTGTAATATAAAAAAAAATAACAAAAAAAA
>NW_023639606.1:0-11987 GCF_015228065.2 Penaeus monodon
CGGTTTTCCCGGGGGTTTAAAAATGAGGAGGGGGAGAATTTTTGGGGGGAAACGGTTTTAGGGGGGCGAGCAGAAAGCGTAAATGGTGACCAGACCCAATTTTGGAGCGGGAGTTTCCCCCTCGGGGTGCCACTGCCAATCTACCGCCGCCCACCTCCCCCAGAGAGACCCGCAAGAGCGAAAAAAGCCGCGCTGGAAATGAAAGATTTTTGTTTTTTCTGAAAAACTGATTTTTTTTAAAATTTTTATGTAGTTTGTTTAGTTTGGGGTTGGGAGAGCAGAGGGTGTCTGCTTGATAGGGGGGGGATAGTGCTACGCCGGGGGTTTTTTGTCTCTGTGGAAACATGTTTTAAACAGAAAAGGTGCCCTGGGCTGTGTTAACATGCGGGACCGGGGCAAACAGGACGAAACGGCTGTAGCGGGGGCGCGGGGGAAAACAACCAGAGACGCCACACACACCTAGCCTCCCTTGCTTTGGTGGCAGAGAGAAGAGGCGGTGGCGTAAAAATATATATAAACACTCGGTATATATAAATATAAATATTAAAAAAATAATATTTTATATAATATATATAATATATAATATAGTTAAATACAAATATTATTATAAAATTTAAAAATTATAATTATATATAATTATAATATTATATATATTTTTATATATATATATATATTTTATATAATATATATATATATATATATATATATATATATATATATATATATATATTAATATATGTTTACATATAATATATAATAATTATATATATATATATATATATATATCTTATATATATATATATTTCATTTTGCGTGTATGGTACTACATACAAGCATATGTTGTATACGTTAGATATATTTTTTGGCTGTGTGTAAACATAATTATTTTAATTTTTTATATTAATATATAAAATATATATAATATATATATTATACATATATTACAAAAATTATATATATATATATATATATTAAATTTTAATATCATATAAATTTTGATGTATCTATCTTTTAAATGCGGTGTGGGGTGTATTATTGTTTTGTGTGTGTGTTGTGTGTGGTGTTGTGTGTGTGGTGCGCGTGCGTGGTGCTTTGTGTGTTTTCCATGGTGCGTACATAGCATATTTTTGATGCAGACCCCCCAACCAAGCATCCCTAGAGCAATGAGTATAAGTTTTCCCTTTCCGATACAACCTAGCGAAAAAAATTCAATGTCAGGGCTCACTGTCTAATGCGGAGATTGATTGTGGGGGTAGGGGGTACTGCAAGGTGATGTGCAGCGGTAGACGTCTGACATTTCGTTTAAAATACGTAGAGAGAGGAGAGAGGAGAAAACAGTAAGGGAAAGGGGACGAAATGCAAATCAAGTCGGGGTATTCGGGAGTTCATCAAGGCCAGATGGCAAAATGGGGGCGGCCGAGGGGAAAGGATGAGCCGTTTTGAGTTGTAATGGGGTTCGGACAGTCGGGTGGTGGCGGTCGGGGACCCTTTTGGGGTTCGTGTTCCTGTCAGGAGAATATTGTTTTGGAGGAAAAGGGGAAAGGGGTAAAATAAAACGGGCAGTGCTGCTACAGGAATATAACGCTGGGTTTAGTGTGTAGTATTTTAATGGGTTTAAAAAAAGGGACTTAAATGTGAAAATGGGTCAATGAAAAAAAATTTATTAATATTAGACTGTGAAAAAGGTCAGAAAAACCATTTAGTATCAGGATACGTACAAAAGAAACAAAAAAACACAAATTTTTCGTTTTATCGGGCATAGTAGAAAAGGGGTTCCTGAAATTTTGCTCGAAATGTATTTTTTTTCCGATATTTTAAAAATTTTGGTGTGGATGATGCAAGTTACGTTTTTAAAATAGATAGCATATAAAACTGACATTTTTTTTAAAACGAACTAGATAAAAAAAATCATATAAGAGAATAAAGGGTAGACACAAATATAGAGAGAAAAAAAACAAAGAAAAGGTAATTGTCGGGTAGGGAGCGGGACGTAGCTGCTGCCACAAGAAATTTTAAAACATTCCGGGAACGAAATGGAGATGTCGTGGGGGGAACATGGCCAACTGCCGTGAAAATCCCCAAACGAAATTTGAACAATGGGGTAGTTTACGATTTAAAAATGTTACTCCTCCCCCCTTTTGGTGGGAAAATCCCCTTGGAAAAAGAACCAAAAAGTAATTTTGTTTTTAAAAACCAAAAATCTAGAGCAGTTAAGGAAGGAATATATTAAAATTTTTTCATGATGAAACTTTTTTCTGAAGGGTTTTTACCTTTGTTTTATTATTTGGAAATTATTCAAAAGCGAAACTAACGCTTTTTAAACGTTTTTGAGAATAATGGGGCAATAACACTACAGGTTGCCAATTAATATATATATATATATAATTATATATATATATTGTTACATATCATACAAACTAAATCGCTCTCTCTTTCTCTCCCTCTCTCTCTCTCTCTTCTCCCTCTCTCTCCCTTCTCTCTCTCTCTTCTCCTCTTCTCCTCTTCTCTATATAATATTATATATTATATACATACCCAAGTATGTATACGTTGTAGGTGTATATTATAAAGATGTTAAAAATTATTTTTTATATGCCCATATCCAAAAACACCCACACACACACACACACACACACACAAACACAACACACACACAAAAACACACCAAACAAACACAAAAAAACACACACAACACACACACACACACACACACCCACAAACACACAACCACACACACACACCACACACCAATTATGTACATATGTTTGTTGTGTGTGTATTGTATGTGTGTGTTGGTGTGTGTTCTGGTTTTGTGTAGAATATACATTTATTAAATTTATGTGTGTGCACATAATATGTATATATATATATATATATATATTATATTATATAAATATATATATTATATTATAAAATATAAATACAATTTTCATGTGTGCATGTGCAAAAATACAAATATGCATATACAACTTTATGTTTTATGTTTATGTGTATTAATTTAATATATTTAAAATATTATGTACGTATAAATATTATATATAATATTATATATAATTTTAGTATATATATATTATATGTACTAATATATAATATATATATTTATATATATATATTATTATGTACAATATATTATATATTGTACATATATAAAATATATAATATAATATATATATAATATATTATTATTTATATATATATAATATATATTTGCTACGCCATGGGTTTTTGGGTCCTGTGCAAAAATGTGTTAACTAAAAAGGATACCTGGACATGTTTAACAAAAAGGGCCCTAGGCAAACATACGCAGCGGCTGTGAGCGGAGGACGGGGGAAACAACCCGAGGAAGGGGCATTGGGTGCTGTTTCCTGTAACCTCGTGTGTGCCCTTGTGACCTGAAAAAATTTGTGTTCCCCTTTTTAAAAGCTTATCGGCAGTATGACAAGCGGGTTTCCCCCGTATTGTGCCTTGAAAAGTGTCGGTAAATAACTTGGTAAAAAAAGGAAAGACTGTCATTCTGTGTTTTTTTGTGCCCTGCCTCCCCACTTGGCGTTTCTCTCGTGGTGTTTTTGGGATGGGGTGCTCGGTGCCCCTTGGAGCGTTCTTTTCCACCCCGGAATAGCACGCCCTCTGCCTACCTGCCTTTTTTTGGTGGCAGAGAGACGAGGCGGGGGGCGAACAAATATATAATTATATATTATATTAAAAATATAATTTTAATATAATATAATGTTAATATATAAAAAATTTTTATGTCTGTGTATGTATAAAAATAAAATATCAAAGCATCTGTCTGCCTTTTTTTAATAAATAATTGCTGTCATATAAGTGCATATATATATATATATATATATATATATATAATATTATATAATATATTATGTTATTATTGTATATATATATGTATATGTATATATATATATATTATATTATATTTAATATTTTTATATAAAATACATACATATACAAACATGCACACACACGACTATATAAATATATATATATTATATATAGTTATAAAATAACATACCATGTAATAATAAATATGTATATTTTTTTTATGTACATAGGGTTTTTATAGATAAATTTCAACATACATGCATAAAACCACATAACAGACATATGTGTCTGTGTTGATAATGGGGAAAAAAAAATATTTGAGGCAGGTAGGACGAAGGGAAGTGCGTTGTCGGCGCCGGAGCCTGGCAACAGGTGAGCGAAGTCATATTTGATAAGAACATGAGTAACAAAAATGAAAGGGAATTTCCTCTTCGAGTCTCAGAAATGCCCTAAATCAAATTTAGAAGTAAATGAATACGTTTTTCCGCAGTCAAAAAAAATTTACCCTCGACTTTAAACGATTGATTATTCATATTATACATGCATGCATACATCCTACAAACATACAACCTACATCATACATACATCATACTACATACATAAAACATACATACATACATACATACTACATATAACATAAAAACATATTAAAAACATACATATATGTTATATGTTTATATTAAATGTTGTATGTTATATACATTCATAGTTTAAGAAGATATATTGTATATAATATATTAAGTATTATATTCTTCATATTTTTGTGTATGCAAAATATATATAATATAATATATATATATTATAATATATATTATATTATATATATATAATTATATATATACTAATGAATATATTTACCACAACACACCCCCACACACACACACACACACACCACACACACACACACACACCCCAACCCCACACACACACACCACATATATATATAATATAAAAATATGTTTAAAATTTGTATTATGATATTGAATATTTTTCGTGTATATATTAATATATATATATATATATATAATATTAATTTTTACATATACACTGTGTGGGGGGGGTGTGTGTGTGGTGTTTGGGGTGTTGTGTGGGTGTGGGTGTGTGTGTGTGGTGGGTTAGTATTTTATTATGAAAATAAAATAAATATATTTGTTTTTATATATAAAAATTATATAATAAATATTATATATAATAATATATTGAAAGTATGTTAAAAAAATTTTTATGTGTGTATATATTATATTATATATTTTAAAATTTTTATAATATATATTATATACGTTGTATTGTGTATGTGTGTTAGTGTTGTGTTGTGTGTGTGTGTATGTAGGTATTTGTGTGTGTATCGTTTCATATATATATAATATTATATTATATAATTTATTATATATTAATATTTTATATAAATATACTTTTATTTAATTAAACATTGGGTTTTCATATAATAAACATACCACTTATATATATATATATATAATAATATTATATTAATATATTAATATATTTCTATCCATAAATTTATATATATGTACATATATACAATATATATATTACACATGCGTGTGTATGCAATTTTTGTTTTCCATAACAGAACATTCCTAAGTATAAAAGGAAAAAAAACAGTGTACACCTCATATATCCTTGTACCAAACTATATTCTTGTTAGTTTTTACTCATCTACGGGCACAAAGAACTTGAACTAAAAGTTTTCGCTACCCCGATATCTTCTTGCTTTGTTACTCTTTAATAAAACTTCGAATAAAAACCTCAATAAAAATAAATTTGGTTTTCACAGAAAACCCCCTTTAAATTTTTTTCTTTATTATAGGGGTTTTGTTCCACCCACTCTGTAATACCCCCTTGAATATCTCTAAAATTTTATTTTTCATAATTATCCTTTTTGTCCAAGTCTTAGTCCCCCGAGTCATATGGAATTTACACTCACGGCTATTTATGATAATTGTATGTTATATATATTATATATATATATATATATATATATATTATATATATATATATAAAAAATATATCAAAAATTATTTTTAATATTATATATATAATTATATATATATTATTTATTATATATATAATATATATATTATATATTGCTTTTGGAAATTAATTGTTTTTAAATCAAATATTGAAGCGCTACGCCAAAATCAAATTTTAAAAAAACTGTTTTCCCCAAGAGTTTACGGATTCAGTGCTGATCATATGCAGACTTTGCTCCCCAACCCCCTCTCTACATTTAAAGTTCCCCTGCGGTAAAAATTTTTAGCTCTCCAGAGGCCGGGGTGGTTTTTAATCCCAAAAAACTAACACCGATAATATTGATAGAAAGCTTTATTTTATAATGCACACCACACCCACACACACCACACACACACACACACACCCCCACACACACCCACACACACACACACACACACACCAAACACAGTATAAAATTCAAGGGAGAAAGTGAAAAGGGAAAACCCACGCACTTTGGTCATTTTATTAAAAATTTCCCAAAAATTAAACCCTCTCCTCACCGGTCCCCCAAAAGGGCAAAGGTACCTTGATGCCGAAACAAAAAAAAAACGTTATTTTTGTGTTAGCCCCGAGCGTACCGAGACTTCTCTGTAAATAATTTGGTATTTTTTGATTTTTTTTAGGACCTGACAAAAAAGGCATGTTAAGGTTTTTGGTTATCCCCGTTATTAAAGGTTAGTTTTTATTCGTCTTACGAAAATAAACCCCCAAATTAATAATGAACCCCAAAATATATTTTCGTAGTGAAGTGAACAGTCTAGCGAGCACACCCCACACACACACACACACACACACACACAACACACACCCACACACACACACACACACACACACACCACACACCACACATAATACTTTGACACTCAAAACACACACCGTTGGTGTGTTGTGTGTGGTGATAGGAAAAGTCCCTATTCAAAAAAATTTTTTGCTGAGAGAAACAGTTTTAAAATCCGAATTTCATCGAAAGGTCAAAAGATTTGGTTTTTTTTTTCATTTTTCAGGAAAAAACTTTTTATGACTTTGTTTTTAAAGCCGATACAAATATGAAGTTTTCCCAATTTTCTGCTATAAAATTTAGCATTTCTAAAAGTATTGCGAAATAAACCAGTTCATTTTTATGTCAGTATTTTAACTAAAAAAGGAAAATACTTACAAAAATTAAAGGGTTTGTAAGATTTATGGATAAATAAGTGAATGACAAATGTATTATTACACCGATTTTTTTTGGGTTTGCCGTGATGTGTTTTTTAATGACGTCAAACCAAAAATGATACAAAAGGAAACGTAAACTTGCTGATCCCAAAAAAGGAAAAATTAAAAGTGAGTAATTTCTCTGCGCGCTGAATCCCATGGTGGCTGTTCACCTATTATTGGGAAAGGCGAGGCAAGGGGGGCGCGGCCCCTTTTAGGCTTCCCCCAACCAGATTTTTACGAGGTTTCTAATTGGAATTTCATCCCATTAAAGAAAAATTAATGAAAATGCCGCGTTTAGGGTAAATTACGTTTACTGCGTGTACTTTTTGGAAGTTTGGGGCCCAAAGCAGGAACCCAAATCACCCGGTAAAGAAATCGAAGATAAATGTGAAAACAACCCCGGGGGAAACCCCCTCTACGCCCCTCATCATCACAAAAGGGCCTTTTCTTTAAAACTGACGAATTAACCTCCAAACACGCGCGTACTGATAAATTAACTTATTCGTTACCAAGACCAAGTCCTTTACGGGCCGATGGCTTCATTCAGAACAGGGGGCCGAGCCAGGGTCGCTAACTCGCGCGCCGCCCGGGGCTTCGTGCGCCTTCAAAGATAAATACGGTCGATTTATAAGCCAACCTGCAGCATGTCAACTTTAGAAAATGGGTTTCATGTTGAAAATTGTATTCTTCTTTGGGACGAAAACTGAGCATTTTGGGAGTCCGACGGGGGGTTTTCCCCCCGGGAAAGCGCTTCAGAGAAACGAAGTAAATTAATTTTTTTGCTATTATTCAAAAAAGTCTTTCTTTTTTTCAAATGCACGTCCCAAGTAGCTCTGGTACCCATCCCTTACTTAAATTTCATACACGCTTTAAAATTTAAAAATTTCTGAGGAAGGACGGCGGCGGAAAAGCGTTTTGGGATGCTTCAGTCTCATCGATTTTCTCTATATGTCTGCGCATATTTTTAAAACTTCCCTGTCTGTAATTGTCGTATGCGGGGAGTGTATAGGGGTCGAGTATAAAAACCCGATTTAGATACAAAGATACAGTATTCAGTCATTCATGTAGAAATTAGTAGGGGAATTAAAAAAAAGAAATAACACAAGAAAAAAAAAGCTGCAGAATTATAAATTTAAATCATTCCTGCAAAAAAAAAGTGACACACACACCACACCACACACACACAACAAAACCCCCACCACCACACCCACCCCACACACACACCACACACACACACACACACACACACCCCAAAACCCCACAACACAACACACACACAAGGAACAAAGAAAAAAAGCGGGAGAGAGAAAAGAGAAAGATTCTTTTAGAAATTATATATATTTCACACACACACGCACACGTGTTTTGTGTGTGTGTGTGGGTTTATATATATATAATATATAATATATATTATATAATATATATATATAAAAAATAATTTTTAAAATATATATTAGAAATATAAAATATAAAGTATATAAAAAAAATAAATAAATAATATATAAAAATAAAATTATATAATTATATATATATATATATATGTATGTATGTATGTATGTACACACACACACACCACAGGTGTATATGTATATTATATTATATATAATAAAATATATTTTATATATATATATAATATATTATAAATATGTATATTATTAAAGTTATATATATAATATATATATATATATATATATTATATAATATATATATTAAATGTAATTTATATAATTTCAATTTTAATAAAATATTAAAATTTATAATTTTTATAATATATATATATATATATATATTCGGGAAAAGATTTGCCCTCAGGCGTCGTATTGTAAGTAAAAAAGGGGAGACTAATACAGTCTGAAAAATTTCATGTTTTATTTAGAACTTTTTGGAGGTTAAAAAGTCCTCCCTTTCTGTACTGTCAAAGAACACAAAAGTCGATTAGACAAAGGTTTTTACATTGTCTGGTTTTTAATATAAAGTATGGTGGATGAAAAAACGAAAGAAAAAAACAACATAGACAAAAGCAAACGGTAAAGACTAAAAAAAACATATAGTTAAAAAATGACATATACATACCATAAAAAGCAATATGGAAAAACTAACCAAAAGGGGGTGGTTGGAAGGGAAGATTATTGTTGAATAGGTGGTTGCGGGGTTGTGTGGTTTAAAGCTCATTTCATCCTCTGAATCGCGGGATTCTGAGAGAAAGGTCGGGGCGGGAGGATTGGGGATATAATACTAAAATCTGTTTTCAGAAAGGGTGTGGTGAATTTGGGAATTTCTTTATTGCCGAGAAAAAGGTTTTACTCAGTGGAAGGCCAGTCCTGCAGGATTTCCCCTTTTTTTCTAGGATGCGGTTCGAAACCTCGTGAGGAGCCCCCCGTCCCCGGTTTGGCAGAAAGGACAGGAAAATAAAAACAATTAGAACACAGTTAGATTTCATTTCAAGGGCTGTTTTAGTTTTTGGGCAATTTTGTGGTTTGGGAAGAAAAAACTAAATTTTAAATTTTGGGGAAATTTAATTTGTAACAAAGATTTTAGCTGTTTTCCTCATTTAAAAAACTTAAAATACCCTTGTACGGTAGTTTAACATCCTATGGTCTTTTTAAAGTAGGGGCAATGGTTGGTTTGAGAATATTTTCATAGGAAATTTTTTCGAAATTTTATAAAATAAGAACAGTGGTAACCAGTATTATAAAATTTTTTAAGAAACAAAAATTCGTCATAAAAAGGTTGTCCATTACTACACGGTTATAGGCTCGAGTGTTTAAAACTTTTGATGCTGTTGATTTTATATAAATTGGATGTAACTAAGGAAGTGAAGTCCGGGGCCCATAAAAAGTTGGCTTTGGGTAAATGTTGTATGGAAGGTGCCTTTTTAAAAGGGTATTGCGTATCCAAAACGGTAATTGATTGCCTTCTTGTATTTCAGGGAAATTTGTGCTAGGGGGTTTTGATTGAATAGTTTAGAAAAAATTTTGGTGAGGTTTTTTGAAAAGGAAAATGTTCATCGATGTATCGCGATAATAAAAAGGTTTAAAAATTTAGGGGGCATTGATTAAACCCGTTTTGTTCTGAAAACAGAGGAATGCATAGCGTAGGAAGGGCCTAATGGGGATCCCATCGCTACACCCTCTGTTTTTGGGTGTATAAGCAATCACAAATGTAAAACGGGGTAATGGGCTGCAAACTCAATAGTTTTTTGAAGTTATCTTTTGAAGGCCAAATTCATTGAGAAGTGTGCTGTTTCATTTTTGACTATTAAATCTTTTGGTTTCATGAAGGGGAAAAATTTGGGACGATGACTCACCCTCGAAAAGGGCCAGGTAATGGGTTTTTGAAATGTTGGGATGTAAATTTCATTTACAAAGGGAGTAAGTTTTCAATTGGTACTGATTGGTAGTTTGAGGGGATATGATAGGGCCAGGAATTTGCAGGTTAAGTTAAAAATCCAATCGAAGAATAATCGGCCTGAGGGGAAGTTAGGTTTATGAACTTTGGGGAGTCCATAGAGAAGACCAGGGCTGGGGCCGAAGTCATAAAAAATTAAAATGCTTTCATTAATGGAGGTTTTAATGGGCCGGAGTAGTCGTTTTTAATTTTTTTCAGGGATAATAATGGTTGATACCTAGAGTAAATTTTCTATCCTCACACTCTCCCGCCCTGACCATCATTCAGAATCCCTTTGTTTAGAGGGTGAAAACCCGGTAAAACCCCACAAACCCCCTTATCCCAAAGATCTTCCCTTCCAAAACCCCCCACTTTTGGTTAGTTTTACCAAATTGTTATTATTGTGTTGTATGTTTTTTATTTTTAAATATATTTTATTTTATGTCTTTTTACTTTTTGTTTTTGCTATTTTTTTTCTCTTTCGTTTTTTTTTACCCTATATTTTATATTTAAAACCAGAAAACATGTAACAACCTTTTTCTAACGACTTTTTTTGTTCTTTTTACAGTACTGATGATGGAGGACTTCTTATACCTCCAAAAGTCTAAATAAACATGAAAATTTTTCACGACTGTATTTTTCTCCTATTCATACTTATATATATATATATATATATATATATAATATTATAATTATTATATATACACAATATATACATAATACATACATACACAAAAAACCCCACAACAACTACAGACCACACACACACACACACACACACCCAACACACACCCCACACACACAAACACACACCACACACACACAACACACACACACACACGCATACACACACCACCCCACACACACAACACCACACCACACACCCACACACACACACAAACACACACACACCACACACACACACCCAAAACAAAACATATTATATTGTGTGTGGTGTATGTGTATGTGTATGAGTGTGTGTGTGTGTGTTGGTGTGTGGGCTGTTATGTATTGTGTGTGTGTGTGTGTGTGTGTGTGGTTTGGGTGTGTGTGGTGTTTATGTAGTTTGTATATATATATATATAATATATAATATTTATATATTTATATATATGCGTATGTATTATATATATTATATTATAATATTATATAAAATTTTTATAATTAATATGCTATGTATTATATTAAAATTTTTAAAATATATACATATGTATATATATATAAATAGATAATATATAAAAAAGCTAGGGATATATATATTAATATATAATTTTAATATATATTATATATCGTTTTATTAATGCGTAAGTATATTATATATATATTGTATATTTATATATATATATATATATATATTATTTTATTTGCATAGTATATATATATGTATATATATAGTTTTATTATATATAAGCGTATGTAATATATTATATGTAAATATATATATTTTTAAAATTATATAATATTTTTAAAATAATATATGATAAAAGTATATATATATTGTTAAAATATATATTATATATATATATGTATGTATA
>NW_023639607.1:2500-11986 GCF_015228065.2 Penaeus monodon
TGGTAGGACGCGCTCTGATGCTTGTCGTGTTGCACAAAAGGGGTTTGTGTCCTTTTTGATATGCCAACATGTTATGGTTGTTCTGGATTCACGGTCATCCTTAATCATTGTATTCCTCACAGTGGACTGGAATCGTTGATTAACCAAACACTTTACGTCATTCTATGATTTGTTCGTGATGATCCATGTGTTATTTATTACGATTTTGTTGATGAATGTAATATGATTATATGATAACATTAAATAACATTAAATGTCATATGATAACATTAAATCTAACACATTAGTTTCGGTTCTATATATACAACTCTCCACTACACATTGTATTCTTCTGTGGCGTTGCTTTATCAAAGAAGGCGCAGTAATTCAATATGCACCTGTACTACAAAATATGTATATTTTTGTCAAGGTTATTTACTTGAGCTTCTAAACTCGAAGATCTACTTTATCTTAACGTAAATTGGCCTGTTACATTTCGTGATTATGGAATGTCATTGTTTCTCTGTGAGGACTGATTGCTTTCGTAGTATGCGGTAACATTTCCCAAAACATTACGTATGGGCTCACAAATATTTTAGATCTCAGAGTCTGAATTAGTAAACTCCGAAATGTGTAAAAATCAATGCCATTCTATTTCCAGAATTTCAATAAAACAAAATTTAATTGAGAAGTTTTAAGCACGTATTACAAACAATTTCTTCATAAAGGAAACATTCTTTCTTGTTCTCATGCTATATAATAACGTTCTATAATCCACAAAGGTCACCATGGACATCAGAGGTATGTGCAAGTAATGCGCAATTTTCGGCGATTGTTATGGAAATAAAAGATTACGTAGCATTCCACGACACGACTAATTGTATTTTTATGCAAAGGTATTCTTGTGACGCTGTTGGTCGGCTGCCTACTAATAGTGGAAGCCATGTCCATACCACACAGTAAGTATTTTTTTGTTTCTATATTTGTATGGTAAATATTAAAGTGTATTAACAGAAACAACAGTGGCAAGATTAATTCCTCAACATTTCATTCGGAAATTTTAACAGTGAAAATGGCATAGAGACAGCAGCATCTGTGCTTCATTAAGATAGTGGTAATATGACCTGCGGTTCTTCATTTACCAACGCATTGATATTTAATACCAATAGTGTTATAGCAACTTTATGGATCTAGAGTAAAGAGTATTTGGATATATGATTTACACACACACACACACACACACACACAAACACACACACACACACATACACACACACACAGATACACACACACGCACACAATTCTATATATATATACACACATATGTACATATGTGTGTATATATATATATATATATATGCTATATATGCATACACAACACACACACACACACACTACAACATTTTGCAATGTTTTTTAAAATTAATATATATTATACATACATATACATACACATACACTACACACACACACAACGTATATATTATATATATATATATATATATATAATATATTATATATATATATATATATATATATTATATATAACATATGCTTACACATTCATATATGTACACACATATAATTAATATATATATATATATTATATATATATATATATATATATATATATATATGTGTGTGGTGTGTGTGTGTGTGTGTGTGTGTGTGTGTGTGTGTGTGTGTGTGTGTGTATGTGCGTGTGTGTGTGTGTGGTATGTGTGTATGTGTGTATGTAAGCGTGTGTGTGTAATTATTATATAATATATATATATATATATATATATATATAATATATGTATATATATATTATGCGTGTGTGTGTGTGTGTGTGTGTGTGTATGTCTGTATGTGTGTGTGTGTGCGTGCGTTTAAATACATACATATATACGCATATATTAATCATGTGTGTGTGGTGCGGTGATGTATGTGCGTGCACACACCATAAACACAAACACATTTATTTTAGTTGCTCAGTCGCATTCCTCATAACGCAAGTATTTTCCTTGTGGTTTTATATTCTCTAGTACAAAGATTTATAGATTCTTTATTGGCAGAGTCATAGCATTTCTGTCCATTCATTTACGGCCCTATCTTACTTCTTCGTGAAAAAGAAGAATAATTATCTTACTATTCCCGTTCTGTTCCAGTTGTGAAAAGGGTCAGCCCCGGATTTGCTTTGAGCTGTACGGCCAACAAGGAATTCCTTAAAGGAACACTCTTCACTCCTGCTGCCATTCCGAAATAAACCAGGAGTCAGGGATACATAAATAATTACATTTATGCATATGAGTAGATTACAACTGCACATAGGAATATTTAAATGGAATTTCTTGTGTATTTATTATCCAATTTCGGTGATCTGAATTCGTAGATAATGAAATAACATAATAGTTCAGTGATTATCAGTCACTGTAAAACAAAAAAAAAAAAAAAAAAAGTATTAATGAGAACGACAGTCATCTCCAAAATCTAGAAGAACTGACCACTTCATCCAAAAGAAACATAACATTCTATCTCTGAAACTTAATCGTCTTCAGACTTACTTCAGAAACAATGGAACAGTGCAGTAGATAGGGTATAAGCTCATTAACTCCAGGAGCTCCAGACTGTTTACTGCTTCCTGCACTAATGAGGAAAGGCCGTTTTCAATCTCGACAACGATGTGTGTGAGGAGAAGCGCATGTTTATGTCTATTTCTTTAAATATTTTTCTATAGAAATAGAGTGGTTATAGAAACTGAATATAATTGGAATGAAACTGATTTTATGTGTACTTTTTTGCAAATAGAAAATGTAAGTAGCGACGGACAATGCTACTTGATTCTCGCCGAACTGCCTCTTCAGGAATCCTTGCTCGCGGCAAATTAATATTACCCAATCGGCAAGAGGTCAGGCTATTTTCCCTTAGTAAGGTTTAAATTATTGGTTTTGTTATCGAAAGAGACACCTAACTCTAGTCTTAAATCCAAGAGAAAATTTTGGACTTTGACTTTGCCTAGTCGTCATACTGGCTAGAGTATAGCGTTCAGCTGGCTAGATTATAACAGAAGACCTAGAGAGAAAGTTTGCAGCACAAGTGGTAGACATTAGCACAAGGAAGAAGAATCATGAATGCCTTTGTTGAGCAGTATAACTATATTGGCTGATGAAAATGTGTGTGTGTTGTGTGTGTGTGTGTGTGTGTGTGTGTGTGTGTGTGTGTGTGGGTTGTTGTGTTTGTGTGTGTGGTGGTGGTGGTGTGGTGTGTGTGTGTGTGTTTGGTGGTGAGTGTGTGTTGTCCGCCGTGTGTGTTGTGTGTCATCATGCATATTTTCTTTACTGCTGTGTGTGGTTTTTTCTAATCACACACGGTCAAAGAGATGGCCTTTGTATGCTCTAATAATTAGTGTTCATGAGTTATCATGTAATGACCCGACAATATATTCACACATATATATGAATTTACATATATATATTAATATTCAAATATTATATATATATATATATATATATATATAAATTCATCATCATCATCAATGGGGCTAACGCCGACGGGCGCTGGCCGCATCCACCCTTTCGCTTCCAGCCACGAGGATCCCGAGAGCGAGTCTCAGGCATGCACCGGCCCATCTCTATTCCTCACGACCAAGGTCTGTCGAGCTTGCCCAAGCCATGATCCTCCTAGGACGTCCCACAGGGTCCGCTCCTCCACCCATGGTTGTCTCGCAGAGAGACCACCTGTGGGCAGGGTCGTCCATAATGGAGGCGAGCAGGTGGCCATATAGGCCTGAGTTGGCGACCCGGATTATTCAAGTAACCGGTCCCATGCCAGTCTTCAACGGTGTACCGCCGGTTGGACACGTGTCCTCAACCTTTAACCCATGTCCGGCGAAAGGGAACTTTATCAAAAGGCCTCAGGCGAGACTCCAAGGCACTGGATAGCGTCCCGGTTTCCACTTCCATAGAGCAAACTGGCAAGTATCAAGGCCTTGAAAACGCATCTTTGGGTCCTTCTTCATAGGTACCTCGACATCTCCAAACGCTCTGTTGATCGAGTTCATGGCTCCTGTTGCCGAGACCAATCCCGTCTACTGGCTTCCTGGTCTGACAACCCAGAGATTGGACACGCTAACCAAGGTATGTACAACTTTCTGTGACTTCATCGTCCCTCTCCGCAGCATGGATCGCTGAACGGTTCCCCTAACAGGCCCCCAAAGTCCTGAATCTTGGTCTTGTTCCCAGGAGACCTCTAGGCTATGGGCTTCCGCCTCATTGCTAAATGCATCAAGAGCCGCACAATGACTCCAAGGCTCAGATAGGCTGGCAACTCGTCGAAAAGTCAGGTCGGAGACCTTAATAGTGCCTAGTGTTGCTTCCGCACTGACTTTGGCTAGTCTCTGCCATTATCCCGTCCATAACATTGTTGAAAAGTGTGGGTGCAGGACACAGCCTTGCCTCACCCCTGAATTAACATGGAAGAAGTTCTCGACATACCCCCACCACACTTTACAGCACTTTCCGTACCATTATAGAGGCTTGCCTATCAGGCAATAACTTTGTCGAATTCCCCTGAGCCTCAGGATCTCCCATAGCGATTCACTATGCCACCGAGTCTAACGCACTTCTTGAGGTCGATGTAGGCTGCAGCCAACCCACGACCAAACTCCACGGAAACGACGGCGTTCCACATTACGGGGAATCGCTAGTTACGGTCCTAGTGTGACTTGCCAGGAGTAAATTCCAGACTGCTCCTGGTCTCTGGTGCGCTCAGTAGGTGTTTCGGATTCCGTTTCCAGAGATTGTGAGCGAGAACCTTGCCTGTATGGCTGAGCAGTTGTAATGCACGGTAGTTGCTACAGTCCCATCGATCCCCTTTCCCCTTCCCGAGAGGGATGACCACGCCCCGCGCAGGTCCCTGGGGATGCTACCAGACTGCCAAGATGGCGAGTCAGGACTGTATGCAGGCCCCCTAGGCCATAGCTTCACCCCCCGCCTTTAGCAGTTCAGCAGGGATGATCACATATGCCTGCAGCTTTCCCCTCCTTCAGCTTGGATCGCCAGCCTAACCTCTGTTA
The DNA here is from genome assembly GCF_015228065.2 of Penaeus monodon. Taxonomy (NCBI): domain Eukaryota; kingdom Metazoa; phylum Arthropoda; class Malacostraca; order Decapoda; family Penaeidae; genus Penaeus; species Penaeus monodon. The sequence continues at coordinate 7,536 of NW_023639607.1, forward strand.
GGGTAGGAGGTTTCCTCGCTGATGGGTGGGTCCGGGGGGCACAGGCACTGAGAGCATCGCTTTCATCAAGCTAACTGTTGCAGTATCCACGCTGGTACAAGCTGTTGCAAATACTCAGCCCAACGTTCACGACCCACTGAGCTACGATTAATCCTCCATTCCGCTGATCGACTGCAGTCATCCTGTGGGAAGGGCTTAGGGTTTCAGTTTTCTCAGGGCTTGGATGGCAGTGCGAAGGTCATTACAAGAATGGCCCTCGACCTCCTCAGCAAGATTCCTGATGACTGTTTCCTTGTCCCTTCTCAGCAGTGTCCGATCCCTACGCACCATGGAACGACGCAAGACTTGATTCCCTTCAGCAGCGAGCCCTTTCGACAAGGGAACGCTTCAGTGGGCCTCTAATGTCTCAGGGAGATGTTATTCTGCCTTGTCCTTGGGCGTATGCACAATGAGCCTCCTGTCTGCTTTGAGTGTTACGCGCTTGAAGGACTCCCACAGAGCAACTGAACCGTCCAGGTTGCTGTTTCTGAGAATCGGTCGGACTGCCGTGGCGAACCCACTGGCACACTCCTCCTCCCTTACACCCCCTAACGAAGCCCGCCTTGCCGCGTGGGTGGGCTTGAGGTCCCAATGATCTGGGTGGCCGGACCAGAGGTCTACCCATCTGGAGGGGTCCCATGAGGGACTAGACAAAATGGCTTTTCCTGGTGCACCAAGCGCCTATGAGATGGGATGGTGTACGCCAACGCCCTGGTTCATTCCCACTTGGACTAGGGAGAACTCTCCACGTGTGTTGCCGGGCGTGCATCCCGTATTAACCAGGAGGTACATGAGTCCTGGAGTTTGAGCGATGCTGCACCGCTGCGCCCTGCAGCTGAGCACACACCTCTTTGGTCCTTTATTCTGGTTAGCGGGGTGGCTTTGATCAAGGGGAACCCCCGGTCAAGTCAATCGGCTGGTCAATATGGCTAGGGTCAGCAGGCACTATTCAGTCGGTACGCTAGGTCCCGCGACTGCCATCAGTACTGTATCTATGGCTGCTATTTTCCTCAGTACCCCTGTGGCCTGTTGGGAGATTTTGAAACCCACTATAGCTTCCCTCGTTGGACTCCAATGGTGGGTGGGGGGGTGATGAAATGAAGAATTCAATTTGTATGAGTACTACACATTTACAAATATCTGCTCTCTCCCTGAGACTCTGCGCATCCTCGACCATTCTCTCTTGAAAATCACACGTTGTCCACTCTGGACCTTTTTCCAGTTCGTTTCCAAGGGCAAGAATGGGGATCGTAATGGTTCCCGGGCTCCCAAACCAGGTAAGAGGGGAAAAGTCCTCCTCAATCCTTAAGGAAAGATCTTACTAGTAAATATGAAGGCAATTTCCTATAGTAAGTACCTGGTAGTGAAAACCCATTGCTGTGTATCAATCATGGATCTTGACCTCTTTGGGTTCATCGGAAAATAAGTTTGAGTATGTCAACGTGATCCTCGTATCCCCCACAGCGGATGGTAGCCTGAATTAGTTGAGGTTTCGTCACCAGATGAGAGATGACCGTCTGCGTGCAATATGTAACATTCCGTGGCGCTCAAGTTTCATGCTCTCCTCACAAAACTCATCAGTGTCGGGAATTGTCCTTTTCCCGAGACGCTGATGGGTATTCTGAAGGAGGAACTGTTAGAGAACTAGAGAATTTTAATGTAGTGGCAATAAACGTTTTAGGAAGAAAGTTGATGGTTTGGAACAGTCGACACCCAGCTCTTCTTCTACTTTTAACACATTAGTCCTTCCAGAATCGGTTAGTTAGCATGGTACCACCTCAAGGTAAAGCCATATGTGCCCAACCTATGCGTGCTTCCACTGCCAAGGGTTATGGGCATGGAGCCACTAGTGCAGTTTTAAAGAAAATGGAACAACCAAGAATATGTGTTTAAGTGTGGTAAAAACAGGTCACAAGGAAGAACACTGTCCCAGGTCAATCATGCTGTTACCACTGCAAAGAAAGCTCATGAAGCTTCTTCAAAGCAATGTAAGGTACAAATTTGAAAAGGAAGTATTGGTAAATAGGAGCAGGAGAAAGTTAGTTTTTCCAGATGCAAGCGAACAGTGCCCTTATGCTGTTTGCACAGCACAGGTAGGTCCTTTGCCTTCGGTTCTAGCCCATCCCTCTCTTCCCACCAACCCTTGCCCTCCAATGCTCTTAACGCACACACACTGCACTTTCTCCTCTAACCTCAGTCCAAATTGCTGACACTGCCTCTGGTGAGTTTGTTCCACCAGAAACGGAGTAGGAGTGAGAGGGGTCTATTGAGGAGACTCCTCCTCCCAAAGTAAGGTCGTTTGGAGCCATCAGGCAGGCTCCAGAGGCCCTCACTGGGTGAAGCTCCAGCTGCCACCACATCACATAGCATCTGCGCTAGGCAGAATGCTCCTGAATAGGCTCATCAACGATTCCCTTGCCCAGGCAAAGGAATCCATTGAACCTGGTCCCAAAGACTCCCATCTGCAACAAAATCCACAGGGGCCCACCGCTGCTAGACAGAATGCCGCCTGAAGCAAAGTGCTCAGGCCCGTCCTTTTCCTAGCCAAAGAAATCCTGAACCTGTCCAAGGGAACCTGTGGGAAACTAGTTCCACAGTAAACACCATTAAAAGGTACTCCCAGTATCCTGGAAAGGGACAGCCTAAAGGTGTGAGGCAACCTTGACCACAGTGCTGCCAAACACCTTAATTAAAGAATCATCTAAAGAACTGGAGCCCTATCCAATGGGGTAACTGTCAGGATTCTGCAAAATGGGCAAGACTGCAACATCTGATAGCTTCAAAATGGAACCCAGTTTGTGATATGCCTACAGAGATTAATGACAGGGAAAAATCGTCCTCATTTTCACTGAGAGGAATTTAAAGTTCAAGCCCATTATGGAACCTTTGACAATGACCTCATGGAGGAGTAGCAGTATATGGTACGTCATATTATTCCCTTCCAGCCATCCACCTGCAGACACACTGCAGGTGAGGCTTGTGGAAGAATAGGCTTGACACGACCGTACACTGTTTGCTTCCATCTACCTTTCCTCCACATAATCTCAACATAATGATTTTGAAGATCTATTGGGCTAGTTGCACATCCATTTCTACTCTTGGGATGGATTTCAATGGTCCCGGCTCACCTCTGGGGAGACACTCTTTGTGCACCTCTCCGGGAGGAAAGGGCCTTGGAGTCCTTGTTCTTAAGAGCAGATGCAGTCTTTACTGACAGTGACCTGGGGACCTCCCACACATTTCCAAGTCAAACTGGGACCCCCATTCTCCATATAGAACCTATCAATAGGTTTCACCTGATTCACAGTTTGAACTTCACTTGGCAGGTCATGGAAGACTTACATGGAAGCGACCATTTCCATAATCTTTGGAGGAGGTGAATGGTATTCCAGTCAATGGAGTGCAGAGATGGCGACTTGAACATGCAGACTGGAATCTTTTTAGATCAACTGCAGTATTGCAAGGATCTGTGAATGATTTCCAGTGTGTTCAAGATGCTGTTAATCACTTCACATCACGAATTCACCTTGCAGCAGAAGCATCCATTCCAAAACATACCGTCGACCTCCAGTACCATGGTGGTCTGATGAATGCCAACAAGCTGTCAGAGCAAGGAAAGCTGCATTAAGGCAGTTGAAACGACGCCCCATGCATTGTAACCTTGATCATTACAAAAAGACCCGAGCCAAGGCCAGGCAGTGCTAAGGAGGCTAGACGGACGTGTGGAGACAGTATGTCTCCTCGAATTAACTCTGGGGACCCCCTTAGCATGGGTATGGGACAAGGTGCGTAAGATTGCTGGAAAGAGCACATCATTCACAACCTGCTCTGAAGATAGATGGCATAATCATCACAGACAAAAAAAGATATTGCTAATGAGCTAGCTAAATCCATGGCAGAGATCTCCTCTGGAGCATCTTACACTGCTCGAATTCTCCACTCTTCGGCTGAACAGGAACAACACCCAGTGTCGTTCTTCAGTAGGATGCAGCAGAACTTCCATACAACTTGCCATTTTTGGCAAGGAGATGGACTCTGCTTTGCAGCTCTGCCGTAAGACTGCCCCAGGAAGTGACGATATTCCATATCCAAATGATATCTCACTTACCGGAGAGCTTCCCAAAAGTTCCTGTTGACTATGTTCAATAGGATCTATAGGGAGGGACAGTGCCATCCACATGGAAAGAGAGCTATATCATTCCTGTTCCTAAACCTGGCAAAGATGCTTCCACACCCGAAATTACAGACCAATTTCTCTCACCAGCTGCATCTGCAAGCTGATGGAGAAAATGGTAAACTTTCAGGTTGACATGGCTGCTAGAAAAGAAAACGTGCTGACCCATATCAATATGGCTTTAGAAAATTGAGATCGACCACAGATGCACTTGTGAGGATGGAAATGCTACAGAATA
>NW_023639608.1:0-11986 GCF_015228065.2 Penaeus monodon
TTTCATCTAATTATCATTATTATTGATTTTTTGCATTTAATCTATGTTTTTAAACTTTCTTATAATAAGACCAACAAAACAATACTATAAGAAAACAATATAATAACATAAAAACTTTTTATATCATTATATTCATTATTTTAATTGTTTCGTTATTACTGTAATTATTCTTTATAATAATTATTTTTACAATTATGTAGGGGCCGCCTTTGTACGTCCCTCGGTCCCCTACATATTCTTTCGTCTCCCCCTTTCGAGATAAGGGCGCGTTCCTCTCGTTCCACGAGGTGTCCGCAGCCTCGTACGCCCCCTATTTGCCTAAAGCCCTTTTTTATCCCCCGGGGTAGGATGCCCCCAACGGTGAGGAAGCTGCGGCAACAGAAACGGGAACCACCTGTAGCCTCACCTGCGCGGCCTCGTCCCCTTCCTTATATTTTATGCTTTGCTTGGTGTTAGCTTTTATTTAGTTGTTTAATATTTTAGTAATTTTTTTAATAACATTTTAAAATCGTGTTTTAGACGAACGTTGGGAAAAAGAGACCACCCCAGAAAATGAATTGGCAAAAACTTTTAACTTTATTTTACCTCATTATTTTTCTCTTACTTTATTATGATATTTTACTTTTATATTTTTATATTTTTATTTTTTTATATTTTTATATTTTTATGACGATCTTACCATTACATAATGGTTCTTTTTATTTTTTTTACTATTTTGTTTAAAGACTTTTTATTCATTTTATGAAATACTTTTAAATCATTTTAATTATTATGTAAAGAACATTTTAGTGTACAATGCAAAGTTTTTTTTATGTGAGATTTTTTTAAAACCAAACTCATTTCGCGGCCGAGTTGACAGGAAAAGTCCCCGGCCCTTCAAGTGGAAAGTGGGTTGTACTGTGGTTGTGGTGCCCAAGATAGGTTCTGGGCAATGAGAGAGAGTGATTCAGTTTTTATATGTGAGAGAGGGCGGTTCTCGTTTTAATGTTTGTCTCGTGTTTATTGTTTTTCTGTTTTGCTTGTGTTTTATGTTTTTTTACTGGGGCGAAATTTCGTTTTGTCCTGTTTTGTCTTTATTTTTACAAATAAATAGATATATTTATAACCCTTTTGTAAGTCCCCGACTCTGATGTAAAAGGGAAGGCTGAATAACGCCTAAAAATATTCTATTCTAAGCTAAACGGCCAAAAATAAAAAACCCTAAAGTATGATGAAGCATTTTAAACACCCCTCTCCTCGGGATTTCAACCACGCTACCTCACTTCGGCTCATTTGCACACTACACTTCAACACATACAAGCACACCATGTCGCCCCTTTTCCCACAATTCCTCTAAATTGCATCCCTTCTACAACATACACTCGTTCCGAACGTACCAATCGGGTGGTGGCAGTGACCTCATTTACACCCCTTTTATGAGCCTGGGGATGTTGTAATTAATGAACACAACAACCCGTACCCCCATTTTGGGGGCTAGCGGTGGACCGCGTATTTGCTGTTTTTTTACCAACATGCTTGTGCAAATTTTTGTTTACCACCGAGGTGATTAGTGCGATTGTTTTCCCTTACGAAATGTTTTGTCATTTTGTCTTGTAACTTTAAACGTGAATTTACGTTTATTATCGTTCAGGGGAGAAGATTTTGCAAATCAGTGTTTAGTTTGCCTTTGCTTATAGTTCAGGGGGTTTAATTATACAGTTTTAGTCCGGTCTTAATTGTTTTTAGTGTTGTCAGTATTTTAAAACGTGGCTTATTTATTTTTTTAAACTTTTATTAATGGGGAAGGAACACTCGCAACATGGGATACCGATTTCAGGAGCTGGACCGTCGGTAAGCTCACGATACTTCAGTGGCGTGTTTTTGCCAGGGATGATCCGAAATGAGGCCGGCGGCCGAAAGAATCCTCCGACGCGCGAACCACTGGATCTCTCGATGTACGAGAACTTTCACAGCGGTACCAGAAATTGGCTGAACGATTTGTTGTGGTACAGGAGCAGTGTACTAGTTTAGCACGTCGAGTAGGCCAGGCAAATTCAGAGGAAGCCCAGATTGCAGGACCCCATGTAGAGTATATTTCACATAGAGATTTCGGTGCCCCTTTTAGAGCAGAGATTCCCGCATCACAACCACTGAAACAAAATCAAGGGGTTTAGAATCTTGGATACGGCACGCCCGAGAATGCCACTTATCCACATAATGTGCCGCGCTTATTCGCGCTGCAAAAAAGTTCATGCCGAGGCACAGCAATTCGTTGTAAATTCGCCAATTTTTGACGGGATAAATTCATGGAAAACTTTAAGAGTAAATTAAGGGCTAGATTTAGGGGTCATGTTCCTCTACAGATTTCTTCAGGCATCTTAATGATTACAAATTAGCCCCAGTCAGGCACCCGCTGATTTTTTGTAATGATTGAAACGACCGTGTATCAGGGGTAAGGAGATTTCCCCGACGATGGCGCTCCGACGAATTTCTTTGCGCCGAATCTTTTTGCAGGGACTTCCAATTTGGTTAGGGGAAGCAAAATCGTGTTGAAATGATGAGGGTCCGCTTCCGCAGTTAGTAGATGCCACGCAGAAATTTTGGAGCCTCCGCACGAGTGGGGGATCCGTCGAAGGACCGCCCACGGTCATTGATAGTTCTGTGCGCGAAAGTAATGCAGGCACCCCGCTGTGACTCTGTCGTTACCGTGGCGATAGTCCGCCTCGCCGCCTTTTACCCGTATACCAACATGCAAACAAACACCCGGGGTTCCAGGGAGAGGAGAGTGTCCAGATGTAGATGTTTTTAAATGTAATGCGAACGGGAAAAAAAACTTTTCCCACGAAACTGTCCCTTTTCGCAGGCCCACGGAAGGCACCGTTTCCATCCTTTCGTGAGCCACGTCAGACGGGAACCCGGGGCTCAAACTCCCGAGATGCCCCCGGGTGGCGCCCGTGAGTGTGCGATTCGCTCCGGCAGACCCATGATTCGTATCGGTGTAAAGGGTATTATTTGTAATTGCTTTGTGGACACGGGCTCAGAAATAACTTTGATATGTAAAAGATAAAGGAGAAATTGAACTTAAAAGGGGGATTCACCTTCCTTTAGATCGCTAATAGCGCGTCGGGCCTTTCCCTTTTTAGAACGACGGAGGATGTAAACCTTTCTTTTGTTCTGAGTGATAGTTAAATGTACCCATAAAGTAAATATTGAAAATGACACGGTACCCTTCCCGGGAGATATTTTGATCGGGATGGATTGGTTGAGGCGTTTAAATTTTCGAATGGTAGCATATCAGTCACCTGCCCGTAACTACATGGTGCTCAATGGTGTCCGAGTCAGAATGGCTTCACAGATTGTCCTCGTTAGGTCTCTCGGAGATAACAAGCGCCCGTACGCAAGTTCAGGTACGCGTTGTGCGTCCGCAGAAAGGTATCACGCCGGTCTTTGTGCCGAAACAATCGTGTGTCAGCCTGGGTCTGGAATGTTATTACGGTGTAGTTTCGCGGGACTTTCCCAGCATCGATTGTTCAGGTTGCAGGAAAGACTGCAAAGGTGTTAATTCCCGCGAAGTATTGTGCAGGTGACAGATGGTAGTGTGCCAAATTTGGGGTTTGTGAATGATCGTTACCAACCATAATTTTTCCACAGGGGAGCTGCATTGCCCGCTTGAAGCTGTTAATGGGGTTTATTTCAATCAATTCGAGGGTCATTCTACAGGTTATTTAATTGCCAGCAATTGCAGGAGGTTGAAAGGGTGCGCGATCTTAGTTCAGTGGGTATGAAAGTTGCATTTCTCATGAGGTTGGTGGTTCGCCTCAACTCAAAAGCCAGATTCGACTTTAATGAGTTTATGATGATTTTTGATACCAAGTATGGTATATCAGATTTGGGGTATAATGATCAGGACTTCCAGATTTTTCCATCCACGAGTAGGGCGTATGTACGCTTCATTCGCCTTCAGTAAAGATTCCTTTATTCCTAAGGCAGATTTAGACCTCTGGGTTCGGTCAGACGAGCTCAGTTACTTGATGTGATAGACAGATACGCGGCCCTTTCTTTGATGAAGACGCCCCTTTAGGACGAATCCCCGATCCGTCATACGATTCCCACGGCAGACTGTCAGCCGACAAAACGCGCAAGGGAGGCTGCCGGAAAGCGCTCGCGCTACAATCCGTGACGAGTGCGCCAAGATGTTGAGAGACGATGTCATTGGCCATCCATGTCACCCTGGTTGCCCTCCGGTCGTCTTGGTCAAAAAAAAGACGGGGGAGTACGATTTTGCGTCGATTATAAAGGATTAAATCGTGTTACTACGGCAGATGCGTATCCGATGCCGCGCCTTTGATCAGACTATAGATGAGCTTGCGGGCACCCCAGTGGTTCACAGCCCTGGATGCCAGGTCCGCATACTGGACTTTTGAGGTAGAAGAAAAAGATCGGCCCAAAACCGCCTTCAGCGATGGCTTCAGATTATTTCAATTTAAGGGGATCCATTCGGTTAGCAACTGCCCCCTCTACATTTCAGAGAGCAATAAATGCTGTACTGAGCCCCGGGTATTAGGTAACACGCCCTGGCTTACCTCGACGATGTAGTCCATATACTCTTCCTCATTTGAAAGAACTCTTGATCTTTTTAGATGAAACTTTACGTTTTGCTATCACAAGCTGGTTTCGGGCTTAATGGGGCAAAAGTGTCGTTTTGCAGTTAACACTTTAAAATTTCTGGGTTTTCTTGTCACACCACAGGGTATCTTGCCTGATCCCGAGAAAGTAAAGGCTATTGCTGATATGAACCACCGAAACAGAAGGCAAGTTAGACAGTTTCTGGGAGCCACAGGTTTCTTTAGGAGGCATATTGGTCATTATGCTTCGGTTGCTGCTCCAATCACACAGCTTTCTAAGAAAAACACAAAATTTAGGTGGGAGGCCAAGCAACAGAAAGCTTTTGATGAATTGAAAATCTAAACTAACTTCAGCTCCAGTATTGAGGAAGCCTAACTTTAACGAGAGTTTTGAACTGCATTGCGATGTTTCCCGGGTTTTTGCCATTGGTGCATGTCTGATGCAAGAAATGAAAGGAATGCCACAAGCAGTTTGCCTACTATTCTCGAAATTTTGAGGGATCCCGAAAAGAAATACCCAGTATAAGATCACGAAGCCTTGCAGTAGTGGAAGCATTTTCGCCACTATAATCCGTATTTGTAGGCCGTCATTTCCAGATTTTTCACTGACCATCGTCGCTTGTTCATGTTTTCCGAGGACGACTAAGTCGGTCAAATGACTAGGTGGAGCCATGAATTATCGTTTTTAAATTATGGCTGAAATATAAGCCAGGTGCATCACATAAATGTTCCCGATTTGCTGAGCCGTAAAGTTGCTAACATTGACGAGGAACTGAGCCCCCAAAGATTTGGGCAGAGGCCACAGCGTAGAGACCCATTATGGCAAGGAGTTGCGGAGTATTTAGAGGAAAAAAGGGTGCCAAGACGGGGATTTTCCACTCCCTCTTGAGGAATTCGAATTAATGGATGGATTGCTGTATCATTTAGAATCCTTCCAGAGCGGGTGCTTTCAGCAATTATAATCCCCAGGTCTTTAAAAGATGTAGCTCTTCAGCTTGTGCAAATGACAGGGTCAGCTGCACATCCTAGCATCTTCAGGACTATTGCCAGGCTGCGAGATAGATTCTATTCCAAAGATGCTTTCAGAGGGGGAAGGTATGTCGGTTCCTGTAGAGAGTGTCAGAGAAGGAAAGGGGTCGGACGTCGTGCTCCTTTGGCCTCGATGCCAGAGGTCACACACCGTTTTGGGTAGGGTCTCGGCTGATTTGATAGACATGCTAGGTTCTGGGGAGTGGCCATCGGGGTACGTTTTTAGTCATTATCGATCGTTTCACTCGCTATTTGCAATTGGTTCCTCTTCATTCTAAGAATGCAGAGACCCGTAGCAGATGCTTTCGTGAAGGAATATGTTACTCTGTTTGGGCCTCCGAAAGCATTATTAACAATAACGGGGCAGAGTTTATAAATGCATTTTTTAGAGATGTTTGCAGGATATTGCAGGTAAAAACAATGTATGCTACCGCTTACCACCCACAGGCTAATGGTATGGTTGAGCGCAGCAATCGTGTCATAAAAGATTCGTTGGCAACACTTGTGGATCAACACCCCAACGACTGGAACGATCTTCTGCCGTATGTAAGACTGGGGCTGAACACGGACTGCATCGCAGCATCAACCAAAAGCCCCTTTATCTACTTACCGGCAGAGACTGTTACTTCCCAGGAAATCTTACGAATTATGAAATGCAGACGAGGATGCCGCCAAAGGGCGTTGCGTGAGAGGCTGAAACGACGCCCGAGAGACTGCAGTCCAGGTTCAAGAGACTCCAGAGAAAGACAGGCGCGAGATCACGACAGCGTGTGAGACGTCATGCAGGATTTTTAAAGTGGATGAACCCCGTCCCTGGTAAGAGAAATTCGTCTGAGGACGCGAGGCCCGAATGCAGCTTTGAGGCCCCGGTGGAACGGTCCCGTGCGAGTGCTGAAAGATCATTGGTCCTGTGAACTATGTGGTGCAGAAACCCCTACACTCTGCGGGGCGAGATGATCTGCCATTCGAATCGTCCCACGACCATACAGGCCGAGGGCAAAATTTGGAGTTTCCGGAGCCGCCACAAGAGGGAAAAGGAAGAGGATGCTGATGATCCGGCCAGGCAAAAAGACGAAGTAGAGGAGAATGTCGATGATCCAGGCCAAGTACACCAAAGAAATGGAGGATGATTCACATGACCCAGCCCAGGTCGATGGTGAAGGATCGGGAGAGGATGAATAAAGTGGGGGACAAGGGAAAACCCGGCGCAGGGTTGTGAGTTGCATGTATTTACCAAAGGGGAGTCGGTCATTACCAAAGGGGAGTCGGGCAGTGTTGTGAACCCAGAATTTCTCACGTATATACTCTTAATCCTGCTTTTTTATTCCTTAAAAAACCACTAATCCCGTGCATCTCTTTCAGGGTTGTAAAATCCTGGTTTGTGCCTGAGCAAGGTAGCGATTAAGTCTCCCGTCCTATCTGTCCAAAATATCCTTTCAGGACTAATTGTGAGCGCCAGTCCCGCTACACCCCGACGCCGAAGCACGCCAAAATCGGGGTTGGGGCGCTTTCAGGGGGAGGTGTTGTAGTGGACCGGCCTGTGTACGTCCCTCGTCCCCTACATATTCTTTCGTCTCCCCCCTTTTCGAGATGAAGGGCGGCGTTCCTCCTCGTTCCACGGAGGGGTCGCAGCCTCGTACGCCCCAGGTGCCTAAAGCCCTGTTTTTATCCCCCGGGGGTGAGGATGCCCGTTCAACGGTGAGGAAGCTGCGGCAACAGAAACGGGAAGCCACCTGGAGCGACCTCACCTGCGCGGCCTCGTCACCCTCCTTATATTTTATGCTTTGCTTTTTGGGGTTAGCTTTTTTATTTAGTATGTTTTAATATTTTAGTATGTTTTAAAAAAACATTTTTACATCGTGGTTTTAGACGAACGTTTGGAAAAGAGACCACCACACAGAAAATGAATTTGCAAAACTTTTAATTTATTTACCCCATTATTATTTCATCTTAACTTTATTATGAATATTTTACATTTTATATTTTTATATTTTTATATTTTTATATTTCTCATTTTTATATATTTATGAACGATCTTACCATGTACATAATGGTTCTTTTTTAATTATTTTTACTATTTAGTTTCAAGGAACTTTTATTCATTCTATGAAATAACTTTTAAAAGTCCATTTTATTATTATGTAAAGAACATTTTAGTGTACAATGCAGTTTTTTATGTGAGATTTTTTTAGAACCAAACTCAGTTTCGCGGCCGAGGTGACAAGGAAAGTCCCCCGGCCCTTCAAGAGGGCAGATCGGTGTGACTGTGGTTGTGGTGCCCAAGATAGGTGGTCCTCGGCAATGAGAGAGAAGTGATTCAGTTTTTAATGTGAGAGAAGGCGGTTCTCGTTTTAATGTTTTTCTCGTGTTTTATTGTTTTTTCTGTTTTTGTCTTGTGTTTTAGTGTTTGTTTTACGGGGCCGTATTTCGTTTTGTCCTGTTTTATCTTTATGTTACAAATAAATAGATAAATTATAATACCTTTTGATAAGTCCCCGACTCTATGTAAGAGGAAGGCTGAATAACGCCTAAAACATATTCTATTCTAAGCTAAACGGCCCAATCAAAAAACCCCAAAGTATAGATGAAGCATCTGTAACGCCTCTCCTCGGGATTTCAACCACGCCTACCTCCTTCGGCTCATTTGCACAACTACACTTCACACACATACTGCACACCACTGTCGCTCCTTTCCACAATTCCCCTAACATTGCATCCCTTCTTAAATACATACACTCGTTCCCGGACGTACCAATCGGGTGGTGGCAGTGACCCCTTTACACCCATTTAATGAGCCTGGGGGATGTTGTAATTAATGAACACAACAATACTACCAGTAAAAATAATAATAATGATAATAATAACAATAATGATATCAATAACAATATTATAACAATTCGTATTATTATAATTATACTTATTATTATTATTATTGTTTTTTATTACAGTTATAAAAATATTTTTTTGGCAATAATACTAATATTTAAATAATAATATAAAATAATAATAATAAATAATAATAAAAATTATAATGATAATAATGATATAATGATAATATGATAATAAAGATAAAATAATGATAATAGTAATAATACTAATAATCATCAAATGTTATCCAAATTCTCTTTATTCTCACTTTTATCATCATTATTGTCAAAGATTAATAGAATTCAGGTAATTTTTTATCATTATTACCCTAATCTTGCCAGAATCATCAATGATGGAAAAAACGGGCATTTTGGAGTCTACTCTCAAAAGGCTTATTTCGCTAGATTTTGCCGCTTTTTCGACTTTGGGATTTTTTTCTTTTTCCTTTTTTTTATTATAATGGACACAATCCCGTTATTATCATCATTATTATCATGATTATCATCTTATTATCGTTACATCTCATTATCATCATTATCATCATTATCATCATCATTATCATCATATTGCAATTATATCATCATTATTGCAATAATTATCCATTATTATTGCAATTATTGCAGTTATAATATATGTTTTTACATCTATAAATAATAACAACTACAATAATAATAGTAATAACAATAAATTTAAATAATAACGTTTTTTTTAATCATTATTTTATAAACATTATTTTAATTAATATCGTTATTACTGTAATTATTACTGTTTTAAAAATTATTTTTACAATTATACTACCAGTAAAAATAATAATCTGATAATAATAACAATAATGATATCAAAAACAATATTTAAAAATTCGTATTATTATAATTTACTTATTATTATTATTATTGTTATTATTACAGTTATAATATATTTTTTGGCAATAAAACTAATATTAAAGTAATAATAATAATATAAATAATAATATAATAATAATAATAATAATAATATAATAATGATAAATGATAATAATGATAATAACTTAAATGATAATAATAATTATATAATAAAACTAATAATCATCAAAAGTTTTCCAATTCTCTTTATTCTCACTTTTATCATCATTATTGTCATGATTAATAGAATTCCAGGTAATTATTATCATTATTACGCCCAATAATTTGCCAGAATCATCAAATGAATGAAAAAACGTCATTTGGAGTCCCACTCTCAAAAGCCCAATTTCGCTAGATTTGCCGCTTTTTCGCTTTTCGGATTTTTTTTTTTACTTTTTTTTTATTATATATGGACACAAATTTCCCGTTATTATCATCATTATTATCATGGGTTATCATCATTATTATCGTTATCTCATCAATCATCATTATCATCATTATCATCATCATTATCTCATTTTGCAATTATTATCATCATTATTGCAAAATTATCATTATTATTGCAATTATTGCAGTTATAATATATGTTTTTTTCATCTATACTTTAAAAACAACTACAAATAATTTGTAATAACAATAATATAAAAATAATAACGTTTTTATAATCATTATTTATCATTATTTAATTAATATCGTTATTACTGTAATTATTACTGTTTTAATATTATTTTTTCAATTAACTACCAGTAAAAATAATAAAATGGGTAATAATAACAATATGATATCAATAACAATATTTAAAAAATTCGTATTATTAATTATATTAATTATTATTATTATTGTTATTATTACAGTTATAATATATTTTTTTTGGCATAATACTAATAATTAAAGTAAAAAATAATAAAATAATATAAAATAATAATAATATATATAATAATAATAATAATATAATAATGATAATAACTATGATAATAACGATAATAACAATGATAATAATATGATAATAGTAATAATACTAATAATCATCAAATGTTTTTCCAATTCTCTTTATTCTCACCTTTTTTCATCATTATTGTCATGATTTAATAGAATTCAGGTAATTATTATCATTTTTACCCTAATAGTTTTCCAGAATTATCAAATGAATGAAAAACGTCATTGGAGTCTAACTTCAAAAGCTATATTTCGCTATTTTTTCCGCTTTTCGACTTTGGATTTTTTTTCTTTACCTTTTTTTTATTATTATGCACACAAAGCCTTTATTATCATCCTTTATCATGATTACATCATTATTATCGTTATCATTCATTACTCATTATCTCATACATCACATTCATCATTTTGGCATTATTATCATCATTATGCAATATTATATTTTATTGCAAATTTTTTCAGTTAAATATAGTTTTACATCTATCAATAACAACTACAATAATAATAGTATCAATAATATAACATAAACGTTTTTAATCTTTTTTTCATTATTTATTAAAATCGTTATTATGTAATTATTTCTGTAAATATTATTTTACAAATTATACACCCGTAAAATAAAATAATGAAAAATAACATAATTTCAATAACAATATTTTAACAATTCGTATTATTATAATTATACTTATTATTATTATTATTGTTATTAAATTTAAGTTATAATATATTTTTTGGGAATAATACTAATAATTAAAGTAATAAAAATAATAATAATAATAATAATATAATATAATATAATAATAAAAAATAATTATAAATGATAATAATGATAATAATGATAATAATGAAAATAATGATAATAGTATAATACTAAGAATCATCAAATGTTTTTCCAATTCTCTTTATTCTCCCTTTTATCATCATTATTGTCATTAATAGAATTTTAGGGAATTGTTTTCATTATTACCCTAATAATTGCCAGAATCATCAAATGAATGGAAAAAACGTCATTTTGGAGTCTACTCTCAAAGCTTATTTTCCCCTAGATTTGCCGCTTTTTCGACTTTTGGGATTTTTTTTCTTTTACCTTTTTTTATTATATATGGACACAATTCCTGTTATTATCATCATTATTATCATGATCTTCCTTCGGTGCCGTGTTGGTCCCACTGCAATATATAGTTGGGGAACAAGATCATACACGTAAGGGCCAGAGTAAGAGAAAAAGAAAGGCAACAGAGAAAAGGGGTGTTAGTACCCCTAAGCCGGGGATTTATAAAATTTGCGGTTTTTTTAATGTCGGTTTTTTAATTATTTTCGTCTTTTTTTTTTTCATTTTGTGTTTTATTTTCACAAAAATAAGAAAAAAATAGAAGAGGGAGACGTCAGTACGGTCCGCAAGACCTGCTTGAACTACCCACCGTCTCTGATAGATATGAGAGTAGATAAGGAACGACCTCGGCGATCCGCGAAGACTATTTGAACCATATCCATCACACAGATAAGAAATAGATGCAACTTGTACATTAGTACGAACCCCGTCACGACGGACAAAATTGCGGGGTTAAAGAGATACATATTAATCTTTACGCCGGCACTAAGACAGCAGTCAACCTTATTAATGAAAGGGTCAAATTTTCTTCTCCTGCATGTTATGATGAGGGTTTT
>NW_023639609.1:0-11985 GCF_015228065.2 Penaeus monodon
CCAAAAAAGGGAAAAATTTTCCGGGAAAAAGGGAGGCTTTTTTTTCTTAAGAATCCCCCAAAAAAAACCCCAAATTATTCCCATCCTAGCGGAAAACCCCAAAGCGCTCCTGCCCTGAAAAGGAATCTTTTTTTTCAAAATCAAAATCACCTACACCGAGTTGGTGGGACCTCACATCTTTAGAACATGTCATAAAAATTTTGATAATGACCGCAAAATTAATTTGGAAAAATTTAATTTAAAAAAATAAAATCAATAGAGTTCCACTCACGGGTTTTTTTGGCAATCAATTGGAAATTTAAAAGGTGGAATTTCCCTCCTTTCACTCTCCTCCTAAAGGGACAATAATCAAATTTCAGACCCCCGTGGAGGTTTTTAAAAATTTTTTTCCGAAACTGGCAAACGTTTTTATCCTCCGAACCTGACCTTTTTTAAGAACATTTTTAATCAATCATAAACCCGGGCCAAGACCACAGGATAGAAACAGCCCCAGAGCAGTTTTATCCACCGGTAATCTGGACGACACTGGAACTCCGTGCCCCATCTCGTGGAGGGGGTTTTTAAAACAAATAACAAACTCTCGCTGGAGGAGGTTAAAACAAATAACAGTGATTTTTCCTTTAAAAGGCTTGGGGTCCTCTAGATGGACGTGACGCACTCATTCATCCCCCTACAACGTTTTACGAGCTATGATTTATTTATAAAACACTTCTTTTCCCTTGGCTACTCCCCTTTCACCCTTCAAAATGCTTTAGTCCCCCTTATCCCTAGAATTACCCCCAATTTAGTTTAAAAAGGGCATTGGGTAAAATTTTCGGGGGAAAAAAATAATAAATTCCGACTAAGGGGGTATCTCGACACCAGACCTACTCTCTTCCAAACAATTGGGCTTTCGCCTCACCGCTCGACAAATGACGCACTAAAACATACTGATAATTGCCTAACAAAAAAGCAGACGACTAAAGAGGGTTTTCTTGAAACCCAAAGACATGGACGACCCTTCGCCCGGGTCGGCATGCAGGTTTTGAAGTAAAAAACTGTGCCCAAAATTAAAATTTTTCCCCCTCGTGCACCAAGAAGATGCTAGCGCTTTTTGGATGACCGTAATTAAAAAGTTAAAAATTTAAAGGTAAGATTTCAGACACCATTCACAGACCAGGGGACCTCAAGGCAGTATTATACATATTAAAACAAAAAACCCCCCTGACCCCACATTTCCCGATTCATTGGCCTTTTTTTACGCTGACGATTGCCCCTCTTTTAGTAAATATTCCCTCGCTGGGTTGTCCGACGAATCAACGGGGAAATTGAAAAAGCTGGAAAGGGGGCACAAAGGCTTTTTCAAAAAATGCAACAAACCAAAAGTTCTCTTTTAAAAAACCCAAAAAACAACCCTCCTACGATCCCGTATACCTAAACTTTTTTGACAGACTACAAGAACCCCACAAATAACACGCTCTTTTTAAATTTTATGTTTTGTTTTCATTATCACACTTTTAAAATGCCTCTTGGCTAACAAAAAGCTTAAATCCTCAACGATTCAGATATGCGGCCCCATGCACGAAAAGCCCTGTTAAAGCCATCAACACCCCCCTCCCCCCTTCGCCCCACTTACACTCAATTGCAGGACATACAAAAAAACGCAAACTACAGGTCATCCAAATAAAGCACTAGATGGATCTACATGTAGACTGGGACGAATTTGTGTCGTCATCCGATTACTGAGAAAGAGCTCCGTGTTCCCCTAAATCTTGTAGGGCGCAGGATGGTGTAAAAAACTCGGGCAAACTTCGTTTTGATTGCCCCGACCGGAAGACCGGAAAAACGCTTTCTCCTCGGAAGAAGGACCCTTTTTCGCTGCATTGGGATGAGGAACAGGAGCAGTTTTTTCTTCTTTGACCTTTCCCCATACTTCCCTCACTCTTTCACCCCCCTCCCTTGTTGGTTCGTTTTTTTTTAAAATTTAAAGTTTTTTTAAAATAAATAAAAATTAAGTTAGCTTGCCTTTTACTATAAACATGGCAACCGGCTCCCCGCGGGGTCGGCAAAAAGCGCCTAGGCGCGATTTTTGCCGGGTCCGCGGGGCCGGGTATTGAGCTCCGATTTTCTATGACTTTTTTTTAAGCTTTTTATTTTCTTAGTTTGGTTTCTTTTGTTTTTTTTTTTAATTTCTTAATTTTCTCGTTTTTTTTTTAGTTGTGTTTTTTTGTAAATTTTTTTTTTTTTTTTTTTTAGGTGGTTGTTTACCTTTTAAAAAAATCTTTTTTAAAAAATCCACAAAAACAAACTTCTCCCAAGAGGCCTATTCCTCCTTTTATAACTTTTTTCCCTTCCTCTTCCTCCTGCCCGTGGACACGAGAAGCTGACCTTCAAGGGCTTCCTCTTTCTCTCCCTGCGGTGAATCGGGCCTTACTTGGGGATTCAGAGCGGGGAGGGACCGTACCGGCAAAGGCGCTCGACGGGGCGCAGGGGTGGCGCCAACCCAGAAAATCCCAAAAAAAACCCCTTCAGTCTCGGGGCTTTTGCATGGGGGATTAAGAGATGTACCGCGCCCGGCCCAATGCAAGCTCTTACGTGTTATCGGGGGGGACGTCCCCCCCCTTTGTTTGCTGCCACGATGCTATGTGCTTGCTGTGCGGTAGCTTCGTCCCCTCTAGCCATTTTTCCATCGAATTTCCGGTTTTAGGATAACTCGTGAAACCCCTTCTGGTGAACGGGACCCCATCTTCGGGCGTGTGCTGGGACTGGGCGACCTTTTACCTCCCGCAGGGGAAAGGTGTTTTGGGGGGGCCCTTTAGGGGTCTGCCTTACGGGTGATAGATTGTTCCCATTCTATTTCTAGGGGACGGTCGGCAGACCATCTATGATTCCCCCACTCTCTCGTTTCGCATGGGAACGTGGGCAGACGAACACAAATTTTCCCCGCCCTGTATAGGAAGTGCCTGGTAAAAGTTAGCTTCTCTCCCTCACTGTGATGAAATAGTCGTGGTTGGCTGTTTCAGGGGATAAAGGGAAAACTTATGGAACAGGTGCAGGACCCCTCTTCTTTTTTACTGAGGTGAAACAGTCTTTGGATGTTTCAGAACGAGGGATCATTTTGAAAAAAGGAAAGGGTCCTCTCTGAGGGATGGGGGAAAAAAGCCGGAAAAAATAAAGAGCTCCCCCCCCTCGCCTGCCTCGAAAATACTGCTGTAGACAAAAACACTAACCCCGTTCTGCCTGGAAGAAAGTGCTTCTCCCCCTCACTATGAGAAATAGTCTGTGGGGGGCTGTTTCAAGGGCAAGGAACTACGGGAACGGTGAGGACCCCACTCTTCTTCACTGAGGTGAAACAGTTTTTGGATTTTTCAGAAGAGGGTTCACTTTGAAAAAGGTAACGGTCCTCTTGGGGGAGGGAGAGGAACTCCCGGGAAAAAAGGAAAAGAGCCCCCTTTCCTCAGAGGGGGGAGCAAAAAGTTCCCAACAATGATGCCGTAGGGGAAAGGCATCCCCTCTGGTCCCCCCAGGGGTTCACACCTACCCAGCGTTTGCCGTGCGGGGCACCCCCTTGCACTGGGAGAGGGGAGTCCGGGAGGTTGAGCGATCCCGGAAGGGGAGTACGCACGTGGCTAGCAACAACTTCTTTGGGTCCCTACTTCAGCAAAAAGGCGGCCTGATCCGGGCCCCTGGTAGGAAGGCTAGGATAAGAGTCTATGCCTTTGGAAATCACACGTCCGTGGTTCTATGCAAACGGTAATTGGCTGCTATACCCACTCATCACCCCTGTTGCGTTAGACTTTGGTTCTAACACTCAGTTTCCCCTTGTTGGACCCCGTGGTGGGGGGGGCGTGAGTGGTGAAGCACGCCCCAAAACATGGAAAATAAAACAAAAAAAAACACAACAGATGCTAATGTTGAGACCCATGCAAGGCCCAGACCACGGGCAGCCACCCTGAAGCCATACGTGCCTCCGGGTGGCAAAAAAAACCCCCACACGGGATGACACTGTCCCCCCTGCTGCCAAGATGGTGGCAAAAGAAAAAAAACCATGTTAAAATATGTGTCCACCAGATTGTCCAACAGAGGACTTCTGCGGGCCCCCTCCGGGTAGACCCGGGCCCAAAAAGGGTTTCTTGAGTCCCCTTCAGACGACCTGACCAAAAACGGAGCACCAGCTGAACCAGCCAAAACAGTGGTGCCCTCATGTGCAACCCCCAAACCCCGGAGGCCGGAGACGACTCTGAGGGAGTCTGGCCCCCCAAGGTGTTTCCCCCAATTAAAGTGCCATCAAACCCAAAGGGCTTCGACAATCCTCCCAAAATGGTCAGGCATTGAAGACCCAATGAAAACCCAGTTGTGACCCGGGGGTTTGCGGATCAGGGAATGATCATGTCCCCAAAGATCAACTCCCTTTGTTTCCTCGGAAGAAAGAGCTAAAAGATTAGAGGAAGGGCCTCTCATGAACCCCAAAGGAAAAAAGATTTTTCCAAAATGGGTTATTGGTTCTCATCTCGTATGATGGGGAGGGATTGCATCACACCCACAGGTCGTGGAGGCTTCCCGAAGTCGGGGGGAAGACCCCAAACCCAGGCAAGTCGGGTGACCATGAAAGGACCCCCAACCTCTACCCTTATCGGGAAAGGGGGTACCTACAAATTCGAAGTACGGGCCAAATCCACCCCGGGGTTTTTTTAAGTCCAAAAGTATGGACACCACCGGGCAAACTGCACAGCCAAGCCAAAATGTGGGTCGTAGCAAGGCACCAACCCCGAGGTGTGCATTAAGGGTAAAAGACGAAAAGAGGGACACAACAGCCAAAGTCCCAACTGTGCCAAAGGGCATCATGCCTGGACCCTGGTTTGTTCTGTCAGGAAAAGGCGGCCCTCAAGCGGCGAGGTGCAAAAGAAGCGACCAGATTTTTTTCCCCCCCCCCAGACACCTATGTCTGGGGAAGAATAAAGTGAAAAGGCCTCCCGACCCCTAAGAGGAAGGAAGCCCCCCCCCCAGCTGAAACCGGAGTCCCCGACAAACAGGATTTCCCCCCCAAAAATGGGGACAATGCGAAGAACCACAGAAAAAAGTTCAAACAGAAAAACACAAAGTCCTCCCCAAAGGCAAAAGACCCCTCCTCGATGGGGGGGGCAGGTCAATCCTGCGACTGTGATCACAGCGTGGCACAGCCTTGGGGAAAGACGAGGAAGATGGAAAAAGGCAGCGCGGTCCATGACGGCATTGCCCAAGTGCACAGCCAAAAGGGAAAGGAAGCTGGAACCTCCCCCCTCACCCCAGGACGAGATCCCTCCCCCCTCAACCCCAAGCATGCCCTCACGGAAAAACCTAACCACTGATTCAGTCCCAGAAAAGAAACAGCCAGGCAAACAAAGGACAGAGCTCCCAAAGGCTCTCCCCCCCCCAGTGGACCCAGGGATACCGACACAAGAAGGGACCCCTCAACCAGCGGGACTTGAATGGAGTTTCAGACTCCAAACTAGTCAACCAATACAACGAGTCTCTGATGAACTATCATCTAGAACACATGGCAGCAATCTAAGCATTCTGCAGTGGAACATCTAGGGTTCTCCACAAGGGTCCCACCCTCCATGCAATGTGCGATAAAGGGAGCATTGATATGGTCAGCTCCAGGAGACATTAAACATGGAACCTGTTTGCTTCTTGGGTTCCTTTCTTCATGCTGCCAGTGCTGATGGCAAGTCACCTTGTCAGAGCAAAAATTCCCTGCCCACAATAGTGATGCACCCCACTTTTGGAGATGTTTAATTCTTGCCTCATGATTTCCCCGGCCGGGGGGGCCCCTGAAATTGTAAAAGTGTACAGCTGGCCACCATGTCGTACCTTTGACATCAGCCCGGTCTGTGCTTTGCAGCCCATGACGATGATATAGGGGGGGGACTTCAACGACACCACCCTTTCTGGCTCCCTGCTGGGGACCGGTGCGGCTGGCCATCACAAGCCAACATGCGAGACATTCCCCCTATTCCCCCCTCAAACCCAAAAGCCAACGATGTAAGAGGAGGGGGGCCTAACCTCACCCTTTCCACTGGACTCTGGTGGGGAGGGTTGGCTGACGGTAGATGAGACCGTCACTAGTGAAAATACGGCACTATAAATACCCCATGGATAGGGCCCAGCCGAAAAAGCAATGACCCAAAAACTAAATGGAAAACAACAAGGCCCAACTGGGAGGGGGTTTCAGAAAGCCTTTCCCGCGTCTGAGAAGCAAAGAAACCCACCAAAATGAAAAAAGGGGGAAATGTACAAGCCCGATTAAAATGCCATTGATGAGGCAGCCTCACTGACCATCCCAAAAATCGGCCTGGGCCAGGAGTCACAAGACGCTTGGACTTTAAAGACGAGATTTGGGGGGTCAACCACAGGGGAAAATATGTGCCAAAAAATTCCCCAAGCGAGAACCCTGCCCAACCAGCCCTCCCAAGGGGGGCTGCAGGGATGCCAAAAAAACTACCAGCAGAGTCAGGCAGGAAAAGTGGCTGGAATGGGTTTTTGGGTCCTTCTACCACCTACCACCCTCTCAAGCTATGGGGAAGGGTCAAGCGAATACCACCATCAGCCCCCAGATGCAGCACCCTGAACCCTCAGAGAACAAGTGAAACCTGCAGCCCAACTGAGGTCAAGACAAAAAACGCCCACAAACCGACGATTGCTCTATAAGGGAAAAGGGGAGCCCAAACCCCATAATTCTCGTAGACCCTATTTTTCCCACCCGGGACTAGTGGTGAGCTCTTCCCGCAACTCATCAAAAAGTCCTGGGAAACTTCCACCTTCCCCAGGTTTTGGGAAGGGGGGCTACCATAGTTCCCCTCCCAAAGCAAAGAAACCCGGGAAGTACCGCCCCCTCTCTCCCTCACGAAGACGGCGGAGAGGATGGTACTGAACCGGGCCCATGGGAAAAAGCGACCCCTAATAAAAACCTCCCAGGTTCACCAGGGCATGAGCACAGCGCACAGCTAGCCACCCTTGAGCACAATAAGCCGGGACATCTGTGTATATTCCTTTACCGGGGAAGGCTTTTTGAATGGCAAGTCCCCCTTGTCATTCAGGAGAGTGATCCAAAAAAAAATCAGAGGTAAGCTTTTGGTTTGGGTAGGTGATACTTTAGGAAAAGAAACCCGAGTCAAATTTCCCGGTCACCATCACGCACATCCATGAGAATGGGAAAAACCCAGGGGGGGTTCACGCCAGCCCTCTTTAACACTTTAAAGTCCGTATCCTAAAAATAAACCCCACAGGGGGGTGCAAGATCATCCCCTATGCAGAGTCTTGCATCATCCCACTGGAGCTACTGCCAAAAAAATCCACGCTGGACCTCGTATCCGAGGAAGTTGTAGGACAGGACTAAAGATCTCTGCAGCCAAATCCAAAGCCTGGGTCTGAGACAGAGGTTCAAGGGACAAGTCTAAAAAACCGGGAATGGGTTGGAGTGGGTTTAGGTACCTTCAGGGCCCCCTTTTAGACTATCCTCCCTTGCTCTGTTGGATTAAAAAAAATTAAAAACCAAAAGGAGACATCCAAAAAGAAGCCCCCAGGGGCGAAGGCCCCAACCCCCTACTGAAGGCAAGCTTCCCCCCCTTTACCTCACGAACGATCTAATGGCAGCACAATTTTATCGAAGGGCATCCAGGCTCCCCGGGAAACAAGCCTAAACAAAATAGTCAGACGCCGAAAAAGAAACGACTGTTTTTCAAACAAATCCCGGGTGTCTCATAAGCTAGGGTGTTAATACGCCATAACTCAAGGAACCCCCTTCTTGCCAAGGGCATGGACTCCCCCACCCCGACTTTTTTCGAAGCTCCCCTGTGGGACAAACCTCGAAGGTTCTCTCATGAGACTGGCAACCCAAAAAAAATTAATATACCACCCCAGCCTAAAGGCGAAACCCAGAGGGGTCATCAAACCCTCACTCCAGGAGCAGGACATACTACACGGATGGATCGGTTTTATCCCTTACCATACTGCAGGCGCCGGCAAGGGGTGCCACAAAAACCATGAGGGGAACAGACAACGCCTCCTCATACAGGCAGAGGCAGTTGCCATCGGGGGGGGACTGAGCCCCGTGTCTGTGAGGGAAGGACACTGGGCAACTATAGATCCAAAGGAGCCATCAACTGCTTCGCAGTGCTCACCCCAAAGACAATATCTACTTCTGACGCTATCCTCACACTGGCACAGAGGATTCTTCCAAAGGGTAGAAGAATACATAAACTGGGTTCCCGCCACAATGGGGTCGAGGGGAAAGAGCTTCTGACGACTAGCCCAAATTGGCAGGGGGAGCCCCCTAATCCCATGAAAAAAATTACTTAGGAAGAAGTGTATGGTGATGGCAACCCCTTCCCTCCTGCAGTTCACAGAGAGGAAACGAGACCCCTCCCCCTCGGCCAGCTGATACTCAGAGCCACCGGCTATAAACCACTGGCACTCTCTGAAAAAAAACAAGGTACCGAAGTCATTCTGTACAGAAAATGCGCCTAGGTTACCACTTTTAAATGGCAGATCATGCAAACAATAGAACGTGAAGGAGGTGTTGCATGCATGCGGCGAGCAAACGCCACACTCGTACATTACTTAGAGAATTGTGTGCACACGCAATTCTGAGACAAGGCCCGCAGAACACAGCTGTCGTGCGGGTAAAGAGTTTGTGCGAGATGCTTACACCACGGCTACATGAGCGCCTGCTGCCAACCCCACGGCCACGGTAAGTCCCGAGTGTCAGAGAACAAAATGAGACAGCCATAAAAAGCTGACACGGGCCGGGCCAGAGCCAGAACTTCGCAAATCACAAACGCAATGACTACGGCTCCCTTGTCTTTAAGGAGTGATAACGCGCGAGCGGGGCCAGTGTTGATAATCCAAACGTGGTGAGATCGCCAGAGCATATCTCCTTAAAAACCCCTGCACCTACAGGGAGAAATCTCTGATGACGCGGCAAGGGAGTAGCCTCTGACTCGCGATCTCACCCGCATTTCACCCTCGCAGCCACGAGGTAGAGAGGGTACCACCGCTACCATTGGCGAGAAGTCCGTGCGGGTGGGCCCACCGATGGCGCCTGGCAGGCGCCTTTACCGTTCCCAACCCCCCCTCGTTAGCCGAGCGCGACCCCCGGCCCCGGACAAGACGACGCGCTGGCTGAGGGGAATGGTTCACCAGCTCGCTCACGCCAAACGCGCACTATCATGCCGGAGCCGGGGCAAACGCAGATGGCGTGAGGCAGACCTTTACCAGCCTTTATCCTCCTTTCCATCTCCCTGTCAGCTATGC
Source organism: Penaeus monodon (assembly GCF_015228065.2). Lineage (NCBI taxonomy): Eukaryota > Metazoa > Arthropoda > Malacostraca > Decapoda > Penaeidae > Penaeus > Penaeus monodon. The sequence goes on from NW_023639609.1 coordinate 9,274, forward strand.
CCCCCTCTTTTTACCCCACATGTTGGGTTAAACCCCGACACTTTCTCTCTTACTAAATCATCTTTTCGGGCCCCCTCCCTTTGGCCTTCCCCTTCCCGCCTTCTTTCCCCCCCCCCAACGGGTCTTTTTCTCCCATGTTGTATGTATGTAACACGGCTGGACACTTTGCCCGCCTAGTGGTTTGGGGGTCAGCGCTGACGAATTATAAACGGAGAAATTTTAAGGACTGAACATCTTACAAAACTTGCTACGGACTCTGACTTGATTGCCTGTGATTGGGGGCATTCGGCAATTGCATAAAAACAGGGCATGCGAGTCAGAGGACGAGCAGGATGGAGATGTTTTACGGAAAAAGGGAGAAAAAAATACCCCCCCCCCAAAAAAAAAAAAAAAAAAAAAAAAAAAAAAAACAGAGCCCCTTTTCTTTGATTCCACATTAATTTCTATCAGATCTCCATTTATTTATTTATACAACTCACCTTGATTTGTTGTGTTCCAACTATGATACTTTTTCTTTTTTATTTGTTCAATTACCCTTTTTTTTCACTATATTGTCTTGCCAACTCGTTTTTTTTTTGCTATTCCATCCATTTCTGCTTTTGTTCGTTTTCTTTGTCTTATTTCAACCCCCCTTTGTATATATATATATTAGCTCACACCTGCTCTACCTTAGAACCCCCCCTCTTGCAACCGCCCAGACCTAGTTGCCCATAGCCTTCAAAAAACCCTAAGTTTGACAAAACACATCGCCTGACTCGTCCTCCCAATTAATTAACTGATTTAACCATGACTACCACCTTGTTCCACCTTGTTTATCACCCACATTTTTCATTTATCCCCCTCACCACCACCCAGTGTTCTTCTTTACATCTATCTAGTCAATTCCCCGGCATCATTCATTATACCATGCTAGTTCTTGTTTTTTTTAGTTCACTGATGCCTTAGTACCCAATAAAAAAAAATAATAACAATATAAAAAAGTAAATAAATAAACAAATAGAAACTAGAAAATCAATAAATAGCCGTTCCTTTTTTCTTTTTTTTTTCTTTGAAAAACGTAAAACAAATAAAAAAATAAAAAATACCTAAAAAATCCAAAAACATCTTCTCTCTTTTTTTATGCTTAGTTTGTGTTCAGTAGTTAAAAATAATAAAACAAAAAAAAAGCTAAAACTCAAAAAAACAAAAAAGAACTTTGTTTTTAAATCACAGTTGTAGGGGCAACCCATTCAAGATTGTCAACTGCCATTTTAAAAAGGGCCCGGGACATACAAAAAAAAAACAAAAAAAAAGACAGCAAGGGTTGCCCCACCCCCTTTAACTCCCGCTTCTTCAACTTCACAGCTTCACTTCTCCCCCCCCCATCCTCCTTTGCTTCCCCCCCCTTACCTGTTATTTTTTTGATTGTATTGTGTTGAGATCAGCTTTCCCCGACCTCAGCAGAGCAACCAAAGCAGGGACCAAAAGGTGCCAGTCCTTACCCCGACTGGGGACCCTCCCGGGGCCCCCCTTTGATCTCCAAAATTCACCCCCAAAACACCCACCATAACTGTGGGCACTCACACCACAAAAAACACTCCCCAAAGAGAAAAGACCCCATAACCCAAATAGATGCGAACCACCCATCTACTATAGTATAAAAGAGAGAGGGGAGAGGAAAACGCGGGGGACGACAAACGGAAGAAGGGAGGTCACATTATTTCGGAGGGGGGCGAACTATAAAGGGACTTTGTTTTTCTCGGTGCCCTCGTGAGATCGATAAAAACTTTCGTCTCACTGAAGACAGTGGAGTTGTGGTCCCGTACCAGCCCAAATTTTCTCTCCAGAATTGCAAGACGGAGTATCTTGACTGCAGACACAGTAAATGAACTGGGGTCTTTCGTGGGGGTTTCAGTACAACTCTGTTTGTATCTCGCGTCTTGATATCAGAAATGAGAGGGGGAGGCACAACGTCCCCCCACTGTGCGACGCCTGTTTTTGGGACCCCCGTCCCCCCCGGGATACCTTTCTTCCCCGCAAACGAGCGAACGACGTTTCGCCCTTTAAAGCGTTCAGGATACCAATGCACCTCGGGACCTTTTTGCAGATAGGCTTCTGGGGGGGCGGGTGAAAGAGGAGCTGACTTTCTCCCCCGCGGGCTATACCCCCAAGGCATTACCCCGGCCCCTATGTGCTCGTGATTTATCCTCTGCATTCCGGACCCAATGTGTGTAGTTGTCCCGTCTATCTTTTTTGTAGGTTTGTGTAGCTGAAGTGTGTTTTGTGTTGCGGTTAATGGGGGTTATGACAGTGTTGTCAGTGCTACAGTTATAGTTAAGTATACGTGTTTTTTTCAGTTTTACGGTTTCTTTTTGTTTAGTGTCAGTATCACGTTTTTTTTCAGTGCCCCCCCTGTTAAAAAAATTTTAAATTTAGTATCAGGCACGTATTTTTTCATTCCCCCCGCGTTATGTGTTTTCAGTGTCACCTTTACTATTTTTTCAGTTCCACGGTTTTTGTTTTGCTTTTGTGTTTGTTCCCCTGTCACGTGTTCGTATTTGTTCAGTTTCCCCGGTTTAGGTCAGTGTTAGGTTATTGGGGTTTTTCATTTAATGTTTTGTAGTGTTTCTGTTTTGGAAAATTTGTTGTTTGTATTCTCGTTTATTTATTTTTTTTTTTTTTTTTCACGTTAGTGTTTTGTTTTTCACCAAATTTGTCCCCCCCGTTTTTTTA
>NW_023639610.1:0-11984 GCF_015228065.2 Penaeus monodon
AACAAAATTTTTATTTTTGCAAAAAATAAACCCTTTTTGACCGTATCTCAAAATTTAAAGAAAGTAACAAAGAAAATAATTAAAAATTAGAGAACAAGGGGTAAAACAAAAGTAAAAAAACAAAGTCGATCCAAAGGGAAAGATAAAATGGGTTTTAAGGAAGTAGAAAACAGCAGCATGGATAAGAAACGGCCGAGGTTATTATAAAAAAATTATGCAAAGAAAAGTAAGTGGGATCACAAGAGAAAGTACTTCGCAGAACACAATATGTGTCATGACTTGTTGTACACCAGGAAATTTCATTTCGATTTTTAGGGCAATTTTTCTCACGACACGTATCAATTTTTCCAAAACTTTTACTTTATCCCAGCAGATGTCCCATGACACGACGTCGGGATCAGAAAGATTACGGAAGAAAACCCCTCCCGCCCCTTTCCCTTCGAATCAAGACCCTAAGACTACAAAAATTTACTCCCCATCAAAATAGCAACTAGGAAGAGAAAATAAAAGGGAAAAATTTTTTTGGGAAAAAATTTTAGAAAAAAGGGGTGTTGCTACGCATCGGGGAGAAAGAAACGGTTTTAATCACGATAGATCCGAAAATAAAAATTGTAAAAAAATTTATTAGTTGACAGTTTTTTGTGCGAGCGACATGTGTAAGAAAAAAAAAAAAACATTCCACTCCATACCAAAAACCGGGGAGGGGGCATCGCTAGAACTTGAACAGGGTGTGCCAGCTTTATTAATGCCTTTTTTTTTACAAATTTTGGGCCCTTTTGGGGTCTTATTTTTTTTTTCACACTAGAGCCTGGAAATTGTAATCACAATTATAAAATATGTATGAAAATTATAATATAGTAAAATTTTTTTTCCCTGCCATGCAAAATAAATGTAACATTTGATAACTTTAGTTTTTTTTGAAACTAAAAAAAAAAATATAAGTGTTATTATTAATGTGTCATGTTCCCTTTTTCCCACTGGCCAAAATTTACTATCGGATACCTTGAGCTTCACACAACCCCCAATGATTGCTTCATTTTCAAAAATTTTTGCTCCCTTAAAATTTGATCCAATGCTGAAGCAATGCAAAAACTCTTTCTTCGTGCGATTTAAAATTTATCAGGCAGTGATGTGTGTTGTGGTTTTTTGTTTGTTTAGGTTACGACATGTGAAAACGGCCCTAAATATTTCCTTTAAAAAGACTTTTAAAACGAATCTTTTCCGGTAAGATCCCTTTCAGACTGAAAATATCGAGAAAATTTTAAAAATATTTTTATTTTTCTTTTTTTGTAGGTCTTCTTTACTCAGATTCCCGGTTCTATTTTACCTCTCTTTAAATTTCTCTTTGGGCAGTCAGCGCGATGTTTTCGGCCCCACACCCGGGGGAGTGAGATTTGCGAATTTTATGCACCCCGGCCTTCCCTCTTGGCCCCAAAGTAAGCAGAGGCAAAATTTATAGCCCTCGCTTGTGTGTGTCACAACTTGTAAAAGTGTAACAGGGTGGCGTTCGGCTTGCATGATCTTCTACTTAGTGCCCTGCTCCAGTGTGTCCCAGCATGACATCATGACGTTTGTTGGCTCTCTTAGGCAGGGGGGGCCCTTTGAATTTGATTAAAGATCGTCGCTTTGGGAGTGATTTAACCCCCACTGGGAGCTGTATGTTGTGGTAAGGATTTTGGGTTGAAAAGAGCGGGACTGAGGACCTCCCATTTTGTGGATATCTGTGATGGGTAACCTTGAAATCTGCTTGGCATTTGTTTCTGAAATAACCCCTACCTGGGCCAAGGCTTTCCTCGTTTCCTTTTTGGATCGGGGTTTCCCCCTGAAAGCAGGGGGACTTGCTAGTTAAACCTTTCCAGATCTAGGAAATTACCACAGATTGACAGTGCTGGGTGCTTCCAAGTGTGGTCAGATGCCTTTATTTTCCCGCCTTCAAATGCACAAGAGGGCCAATGAGGGGGCTTGCTCAGGGCTTTGCCGCCCTATGCCCAGCCCTCAGACTAACCATGACCTCTGACCCCATCTTGCCCATGGAGTCACTCTTTTCGAGTCAGTCCCGCCGGGGCGTTGCCTCCCCCGGGGGTTTAACCTTAGGACCCCCCCCATTCCCGGGGCCCACCCCCGCCCGGGGTTTTCTTTTTCCAGGCTGTCCACTTCAAACTCTGTCCAGCTCGTTACCACAATTTTTCCTCAAAAACAGCGCACCAAGATTGTTAAAAGCGATGGGGTGTCTAAAAAACGGGAGGGCCCGGACATTGGTGAACAGCGGGGATTCGCTTCCTTTCATGCTTTCGACATGCACAGTGCCCCCGTAACTGAAAGTACGTTTGGGCAAGTCTTTTCCTTCTTTTTCTGTCCCATGGTGTATGCCGTACGTTTTTTTTTTTCAAAAAGTGCAGGTTTTTTTCTGACATTTAAACAATTTGTCAGTGCCATGTTTTTTTTCTTTTTTCTCCCATGTTCTTCTTTTTTTTCACCATTTTTTTGTCAAAAATAAGATTTTGGAATCATTATCTTTTTTCATTTGCGAGAGTAATTTTCTTTGGGGTGTTTTTCGATCAAACCGGTCTTCATAGTTTGAGTTTGTGTTTAAATTTTTCATTATATGGATTATTCGTGGGGGGAATTTCAAAACATAAGTTTTCTCGAATTTCTACCGCGTAGTAAACGTTAAAGTTGTCAATTAGTCAGGCAATTTTTAATAATTTTTCCCCATTGCTTTAACCCGACCCTTATTGGTAATTTTCGTCGTTATTTTCACTGCATTTTTATGCTCGGCTAGTATGCTTAGGGGGATCTTTTTTAAATTTTTTTTCTTTTTTCATATTAATTAATGGGCATTATCCAAAAACAGTTTTTTTCCCCTTAGGTTCATGCCATCCTATTTCTAGTTTTTTTTTTTAAAAATTTATATTCGTTGTTTTTGATTGGGTTCCATTAACATTTAGTACATCAGGTCCCATCAGGTTGGTCTTTGATGACTTTTAAATTGTTTTTTTTTTTTTCGAATTTAAATTTAATTTTTTTCCAATAATTTTGTGATTTGATACGTGTTTTAAAAATTTAACGGTCGAATTTTAAGTTTTTTTGCTTTGCATAAATGATAAGAGTAATAATATTAAATGTTTCAACGTTTTAAAAGGGGAAGAATGTCACTTAAGGCTTTGAAAAATAAGTAAATGATTGTATATTTCAGATTTTAAGATAGCTTTCCCCTCATTTTATATTAAGTCGAATGCTTTTACGTTATTATTATTTTTTTACTTTCTTTAAATTTTGTTCTTTTCGTATCAAAAATTTTATCCTGTAATGTTACAGTCTTTCTCTAGAAATGGGGGATATCTTTTTTTTCCATATATATTACGTACAATTTTACATTATTGATTTTCCATTTATATATATTCAGTCATTTTTTTCTTAAATTATTAAGGGATTTTAAAGGTAAATTCTTTATTTTTTATTGTGATTCGAGTATTAAATTTTTCGATCAAAAGTTTTTATTTTCCCCCAATTTATTTTTGTTATTATAGCCTTCGCTTTTTTGAGTAGAATATTGGATATGAAGCTGACTTGTTTTCACTCATTTAAATGATTAACTCTGTTTTCCATCGTTTCCCCCGCGATTAGAAATATATTCACATTAAAATATTTCTATTTTTTATTCCAATTATCTCTCATGTTAGAGTTTGATTAAAATTATCAGCTGGGCGACAAATTTTTCGGATTCTTTACCAAAATCAAATTCATTAAAATTATCTCGGTACCCTAACGTTTCTTTTTCTTCCTTTCAAGGGAAATTGGAAAGTCTGCCCGTTTTTCACATTCTTTTTTTATCTTTTATTCCCATTTGCGAAATCATTTCTCATTTTACATTGCCCTTGGTGACGCCCCACGGGTTGGCATGTAATTAGTTTTTAGGTCGAATGTTGTTTACACATTTCAGAGCCCATTTATGCTGAGCGCGATCCTGTGCCCGGGCTGCTTTCATTGTTTCGAAATACGTAACTTAGCTTGGCATTCCCAAAGAGTGCCTTTGCGTATATTGTTGGGGGAAAATGTCCCGCCAGATGTACCCTTTATACCAAAAAATATCTCCCCCGGGTTTTTTTCAGTGTAGTGGCCCTCAAAACCACGAGGGCCCCGACGCGCCAATGTGCTTGCAACATCGTTGCTCTGCAAGTTTTGTCGTTGTGACAATTGTCACTTTTCATTAATTTATTTTACTAAAAAATGATTTTTGTGTAGATAGTTTGTTTTAATGAGTCTATTAGAATGTTGTTTAGTGCATAGTCGGTATTCATTTTCCTTCAGCCAAAATTTTTTTCCCCCCTCGCTTCCCTATCTTAGCCCCATACTCCCCCATCTCAACCCTCCTGCCCTACCCGCCCCCTCCCTTCCCTCCCCCCCCTTCGAAATTTTGTTGCAACGCGCATCCCATTCTTTTTCTTATTTACTCTCACTCTTGCTTTATTATTTATTTGCGGCTATTACTTTTCTTTATTATTTACGTGACATCACTATCACATTTTTCACTCATGTGCTAACTCTACGTATATTTCATAAATCTCACTCAATGTTATTTACCACTCACCCCTCTCTCATGCAGTCACATACGCACATCGTCTTTCCCCAATTTTAACCCTTTTATTGCACAAGAAATTTCATGGTGTAGTTTCAGAGTAGCAATCGATAGCGCCCCCTTGTATTCTTGGGGCTTAAGTTTATTTTGCTGATGAGTCGTGAGAAAGGAATGATGTAATGAGTCGCTCCCCGGGGAATTGGGATTGCTTTTCCATTTTCCCTTTTTGGTTTTTCGGGGTCGAAATAAGCCACCCGCCCGTCCTAGGTTGGAGATGATGAGGTAAGAGTTGCGGCCTGGGGCGGCAAAAACTGTTTTTATTTGTTGTTTTTAGTTCCCCTCTGGAAAAGAAACTTCTGATTTACGGGTTTCAGCCCCCCTTTCTCTGAAAAGAGCATTTCTCCTAGTTGTAGGTGTAAATTGGCTGCAGATGTTACTGCTTGATGAAGGGCGGATGGGCACCTGGGGAAGTGGCTCGTCTGACCTTTTTGCTACAGCTTTATAAGGGTGGTCTGGTACCAGAGGACTCGCCCCTTTCCCACCCATTTTTTCCCCCTGATTATCTCGGCAGTTTCCGGGTCTTGACAACTTCCCTTAGGGGGGCTAGTTTTTTTTTTTCTGCACATATTCACTCGGGTTGCCCTTTTTGTTCGTCATTAAGTACCAGGTGTTTTGTAACCCCGGGCCAAAGGGTCGAGTTTTTGGGAATGGTCTGTAGACGTTTGATTATAGTTTGGCAAGTTGGGTCTCGGGGCACTTGGGGGGGCTTTGCATCAAGACAGTGGGGCCAAGGCATTCTAAAAGGTTGTAAACTTCCGGGGTCGCCTTTTTGCGTGGGAATGGCATTTTCGTACAAAGCTGAGCTGAGTATGTTAGATTGGGCCCATGATTTATTCTGTGTCAGTTACAGAGTCGGGTATTCGGCTTAGAGTCAGTTTTCCCCAAAAATATTGGCATGACAGCGGACAGTTCCCTTGCGAAGCCCTTCTGATGAGGATTTCTTTGCTCCAGAGATTCTTGCCAGGTATTAAGGGTTACTTGGGGTAGAGAACCTTTGTGCTCTGACATTTTTTGGCTGGTTTTTCTTTTTATGGCTTTGCCGTGGGGTCTTTACGGGTAAGCCCAGGCTGTTTGGTTGACGACAGATTTCCCTGTTTTTGGCTCGTTGTGAGGATTTGGTCAAGGTTGGGCGGGGAAGGGGCTCCCCGAGGGGGTTGTAGGGCTTATTTCAGGCTGCAGCAAGGGCATTCCCGTCATGGCGACCGTGCCCCTTTTCCGCTCCTCACTCCCCTCCTCGAAGTTGTTGTTTTGCAGTTACTACAACAGAAAAAGGGAAAATTTATATTTTCCTCGTAAAAAAAGGATTGGCGGCTTTTGGGGGATCTTGCAGTTTTTTTTCTGCACACTTGAGGAGGTGCCGGTTTCGGCGGGAGGGGCCCTTTCCCTTTTTAGGAGGTCGGGGCCCCCTTTTCCCTTTTATTGGGTCCCCAGACATGGGTGCCTGGGGGAGCGGAAAAAATCGGGTCGTTTTGTAACCCTCCTGAGGGCCACCCCTTCCTGACGGGCTCCAAGCATGATTCTTTGGCACAGTCGGGAAATTTTGGTGTTACCCCTTTTGGGCCCCTTTTTTTCGTGCCTAAGGCAACCCATTTTTGTGGTTTTGTTACATACCCACAAGGAGGGTGAGGGGCTCCTTTCGGGGTCCCCATGGCTTCCCGGGTTTGGGGTTTCTTTTCGACTTTGGGAAAAGTCCCCACCCCGGGAGGGTGATATAAAACACCCCCACTTTATATGAGATGAGAAACCTAGTAGAGCCCTTGATCTCCTGTCTTGGATTTGGTGCGATATACTTTCCCCCCATCTATAAGTTCCTCTGTTACCTGCGGGAAAAACAGGGTAGCTTGATCATGCGAAATGATCATGCCCTGATTTTGGGGAAAACCGGATTTGCCTCCATCCCCAGTGTTTCCCACTGGTTTGGCAGTTGAAGCTTCAGGTTGGTAGGAACCTTAAACTGGGGAAAGCGCCCGGGGGGTCCAGACTCCCCCTTAAAATCTGTCTCCCCCTTGGGTCATTCAATTCCTCCTCGGCATGGATTGGGGGCTTTGGTGTGGGAGCGGTGGTTGGGGGTCCCTTGTGCCCCCATCTGGGTAGGGAAGTGTAAAGGGGAAGTCAGAGGTCTCCTTTTTTGGGTGCAGCACGAAGCCCATTTGTTAACAGTTTCATGGACGAGCACCCGTTTTTTCAATAGGAGCTATAATAGCTAATGGAGTCATGGTCGTGCCTTGCAGTTTCGCCTCTTTTATCTCGATCGGTTTTTTTTCTTTTTTTTTTGGAGGGGGTTTATTGCTATGTGATTGTAGTCCTTCACCTCTCACGCCTCGACACACGGAGGCCAAAAAGGGGAGGCGTATGCTAGAGCCATGTATGATGGCGACATGGGTGGTGAGAGGGATACGCAACCACTGGCCTTTTTGGATGGCAAAAACTCAGTGATTTTGCCCCTACCCTCCCAAAGGCGCCCAACCTTTGGGTTTGACCAGGCAGAATAAGAAAACCCCTTTTTGGGATAAGAGCCCAAAGAGGGGTTGCTCCGCGGGGTTTTTCATCCGGGCATCGCCAAACCCCCGGGACCCCCGTCCCCACAGCGCACAAAGGTACCCAAAAGGAAAAACACATGGTTAGGTGAAGCCCACGGGGGAGGACCAAAGGGGGGATGCACCCCACCTACGGATAAGACCTTTGTTGGGAGCCTTTTGTTCACCTCCCCGTGAGCCAGCCACCCAAAGCTGGTCACCCCCAGGGGAAACTCAAGGTCCCTCACCTCTTAAAAGGCGGTTCCTGTTGCAGGACGACTAACCAAACCCTGGTAAGCAGGACGTCCCAAGTAGTAAATAACTTTAAAAAATCAACCTGGGGGGATAACTGTTTTAAAAAAAATTAACGAAAGATAGTTGCCATTTGGGTATTCACACTACCCAAACTCAAAACCGATTTAAATAATGAACCAAGCAAAAAAAAAAAAAAAAACAAACAAACTACAGAAAAAATGGGGTTCAAAAACAACAAAAAAAACAGTGGCAAACCGTATACAAGGGTTTTTTTTATGATAAAAGGCAAACACAAATACGGCCCCAGAGGTCACCTTAAACCTTTATTTTTCTTTACCCTGCACACCCCGTCTTTTTTCCTAGTGTGCTTTCTTTTTTTCTCCTTTTTTTTTTTAATATGTACTTATATATATATATATATTAAATAATATATATAATATAATAAATATTTTATAATATATATTATTTTATTTTTTTTTTTTTTTTTTTTTTTTTTTTTTTTGTGGGTGTGTGTTTTTGTGTGTGTTTTAAGTGTGTGTTATACTTATATATTTAAAATTTTTTATATACATTATACATACTATATATATATAAAAATATATAATAATATATGTGGTGTGTGGTTTTGTGTTTGGGGGTGGTGTGTGTGTGTGTGTGTGTGTATGCATGTATATTGGGATTATGTGTGTATATTAATATATAAAATTAATATTATATATTATATTAATATATAAAAAGTGTTTTGGGGTGTGTGTGTGTGTGGTGTGTGTGTGTGTGTGGTGTGTGTGTGTGTGGTGTGTGCAACAAAATGATACACGACACACACACACACACACACACACACACAACACACACCCCAAACACACACACCAACCACACCACACCACAAAACACACACACACACATATGTGGTGTGTGGTATATATATAAAATATATATATAATATATATATAATAATATATATATATATATATATATATATACATTATTAAAATAATTATAAATATATATAATATATATATATAATAATAATATAAATATATATCATATATATATATATAAATTTTATTATTATATTTTTATATATATATAATATTTTAAAATTAATTTTTATATAAACACAAGTATAAAAGGATAGAGAGAAGGGAAGCAAGCGCACTAGGAAAAAATGTTTGTGGGTGTGTATATGTTATATATATTTTATTTATATATATAATAATATATATATAATATAAATATATATATATATTTATACTAAATATATATATGTTGTATTATATATTTATATATATTATTTATATTAATATAATTAATGTGGTGTGTGTTGTGTGTGTTTTGTGTGTGTGGTGTGTGGGTGGTGGTGATGTGTATTTATATTAATTTAAAATTAAAATATATATATATATATATATATATTATCTGTTGGGGTTTTTGTTGTGGTGTGTGTTGTGGTGTGTGTGTAGGTGCATGGGGGCGATCACTCCCGTATAAGACCCAGCCGACACATGAAGTCAACATGGGGCCGATCGGTGATAAAAAAGATGTATAATAATTGTATATATATACAATAACTAGATATCATTATAACATATATTTTTGTGGTGGTCAGATATATATGTTATCTTAAAATTATTCTATCTTTATCATTATCATCACTATATATATATATATATATATATATATATATATATTTTTAGTATAACTATATAAATATGGAATGCTACATAAGCATACATACAACAACATCTACTACATCATGCAACATACTCCCTACATCATAATATGTGGTGGGCAACCCCCCCATACCACACCACAAACACACACCAACACAACACACACAAAAACCCCAAAACAAAAACACACACACACACCACACACACACAACAACAACACACACACACACTCACAAAACAAACAAAACACACACACAAACCCCCACACACACACACACCAACAAACCAAACACACCCCCCCACACAACACAGATATTATAATATATAATATAATATTTAATATATAATTATTATTAATATTAATATAATATAGTATGATCATAAATATACATATACACATTTTCAAAGTACAGAGGGGTTTTTCTAAACATTTCGATTTATTTCTTTCAATAACACGAGTACATGTCTGTAAGTATTCTTCTTAAAATACCTTTTCCCTAAAAGGTATATATAACATATAATAATATATATTTTATATATTTTAATTTTATATATTAATTTTAAAATATATATAAATGTGGTGTGTGTGTGTGTGTGTGTGTTGTGTGTGGTGTTTGTGTGTGTGTGTGGGGGTGTGGTGTTTTGTGTGGTGTGTGGGGGGTGTGTCTTCTGTCTGTTACACTTTTATTGGGGAAAGAAAAAACAAGAGGAGGGGGGAGCAAAAGCGCGGCGGGTATATAAAAGGGCTCTGGGGCCCCAGCGGGCACCCCAGCCAGCACCAGCAGTCCAGTGCCTATACCACTTTTGGCTTTCTTTGGGGCCTGTTGCTTCGCTGTCGTGGGAGCGCCTTCGCTGCGATTTTTAGAATAAACCCGTGCTTATCCGGTGAATCTGCTGCAAAAGTTTCGACCTGCTTGAAAAGGAAAAACGCGCTCCCTTTTCGCAGTAATTACCCGTTCAAATAATGTTTTGCAGATACCCGGGCAGGTGCTTTGATCAAGCACGGGGTTCCCTACCCCGGGGGTTTCCCACTACCCGGTGACGGAGGTGCCGCAGATTGCTTTTGGAAGAAAACGGAGATTTTTATTATCAGGAAAAAAGGTAAGGGAAAGTGTAGTTAAAAAAAAAACAAAAGCAGGTGTAGAAGAACAATTTTTCTATAAGGAAAGCGCCCGGTTTTTATCAAAAACCCCAATATGTTTTCGGTAATTATAATTGAAAAAAGAAAATAAGACGTATTCCATTGTGTTATATTAATTTAAAATATATTATATATATATATATATATATATTATATTTATATTAAAATTATATATTTATATATTATTATTATATATAAAATATATAATTTATATTATATACATATAAACAAACATATAATATATATATAATTTTTTAATAAATATATATAATTATTATTATATATATGTTTTGTGTGTGTGTGTGTGTGTGTGTGTGTGTGGTGTGTGTGTGTGTGTTAGTGTTGGGTGTGTGTGTGTTTTGGGGGGTGTGGTTGTGTGGGTTTTTGATGTAGTATATGTAAGATATGTGTAATTTTATATGATATATTTTGGTATATGTGTGTGTGTGTATGTGTGTGTGGTGGTTGGTTGGTGTGTTCTATGTATATTATATAAAAATATAATATTAAAATATTATTAAAAAATATAATATTATATATTAATATATATTAATGCATATGTAGTATATATATGTTATATATTAAAATATATATATATATTTTATTTATATATATTTTATATTATATATATATTAATATATATGTTGTATATTTGTTCATTGTTTACCAGTTTTATTTATGATAACTGCATTGGCATGGGGGGGCCAGGGGGAGCAAGGCTACACCATCTTTTTGGATATCTGAAATCGTCAAAAGTTTTTTACCCAACTTTGTTCGGGGAAATAGGCCAGGTTATTGCTATTAACTTGGGTATTTTTTAGGGGCACATTTGTAAAAGGGTGTTTAAACAGAAAAACTCGCCATTGTGAGGTTTTTGGAAGTAAGATTAAAACTTTTCAAAAAATGTGGAATTTTCAATGTAATTATTAGTTTTTTTTTAGGAGCAATGAGGGAACGAATTTTTGCAACATTGTAATTTAAAGTGCCAACAACGAAATGATGTCTTTGAGGAATTTTTGTCTTGGCTGGAGCCAGAAGTATAAAAAAGTTGTAGGTGTTATCAAGATGGAAAATTAAAGTACGAAGCAGTCGTTTAATTTTTCTTTAGGTATGTAAATGGATGGAAAAATTTAGCTGTAATTCGTTTTAATTTCGTGTGGTCATTTAGAATAGCATCACTTTTTTCTGTATCCCATTCCACACCAAACACACATATGTGTGTGGTATATATAATATATTAATAATATAATATATATATATTTATATATATATATATTTATATTTTTATATATATATATATTTTGTATGATTTACTATATATTTTAATAAATTTATATACATATATTATTAATATTATATTATATTACAATTAAAGTATAATGTATAATGGGGCATAATATATAATACTTTTATTTTAAAATATTTTATATATTATATAATAATAAAAATTTATTATTACGCACACACACACACACACACACAAACACAACAAACACCCCCAACCCCACACACCACATCACTCATCACTCCCCACTCAAATCACTGCCGCACACACACACACAACACACACCCAAAACACACACAACACACCCTCACTCCTCACCCCTCACCCTCACCACCCTCATCACCACACACACACACAAACACACAAAAAATATATTTTTAAATATATAATTTTAAAATATATATATAATAAAATATATTTTATATAAAATATATATTATATATTTTAAAATTATATAATATATATATATATTATA
>NW_023639611.1:5000-11984 GCF_015228065.2 Penaeus monodon
CGTGCATGCGAAACCAAGCAAGGACGAGACCAAGCCACGACAACCACTGACAGTTCAGAGCCTTAGGAAGTTTTCAATCGCTGGTTTCCTAAGTGAATTTAGAGCAGTATGGGTTATGGTTGGTTAATGGTTAATGGTACAAAGCAAAATAATGTGCTAGATATCAAAGGTCATACAGCGGATAGAAAAGTGTCATATTGAAAAGGGTTAAGAGGGAGGTTAGTTGATGATTAAATGCGCTATACGTCAAAAGTCGTATGGCAGTTCAGGAGAGTATGGGCGTTGAGAGCGCAAGGAGAGAGAGGGTAGCGAGGGTAAGTAAATGGGCTACGGTTCGGATTAAAGGGTGATTAGATAAGAACTTCACCTCGTGCCTACTAACCATGGTGGCCTAGCCAGCCCAAGTCAGTGCTGTCCCAAAGCCCAGATAAATAAGAATGATTACCTAAAAGTACACCGCACTCTCCGTGGAAGGACTGGGACCCTACCACGTACTCACTCAAGAGCATCACAACATGAAATACAATTAAGTATCATGCTGTGACCACGGCGGTCAAACATGACTACGTTAAAAAGATCAAGATTGTTAGGAAGAAGTGTGGATTCTGCAAGGATGTCCTAGGGTAGGTAAGGATTAGCCAGGGCAGGGGTAAAGAGCTATTAGATTTACAGCTCAGGAATGGTTAATGGTTAAGGGTTAAAAGCAAATAAAGGTGTCAGTACATCTAAGTCTGTAGCAATATAGTTATGTTAGGGAAGGGGTGGCTTGAGTTAGTGATAGTTGTCTAAGCTGGGCAAAGGAATTGGGAGTGAAAGGGTTAGGGTACTGTGTCGTAAGTAGGAGTAAGAATCGATGAAGGATGATGTATGCGTTTGAGGAAAAGAATAGTTGTTGAAAGCAGAAAGTGTGGGATTTGTAAGGATGTCTGATATGGTTGGGAGGTCGGTGAAGGCAGGATAGGTGGGGGAAAGCAGCGGTACGGCGTTGCTTCAAAACGTGGGCACGGGCCATAGGATGTGTGGGGTTGAAGGGAACATTACATAAGGAACATAGGGGGATCAGATTGTGACAACAGATAGGAGTGTGTAGAATAGTAAGGTCCAGCTGTGGAGAGGCGACTCTAAGAGATCGCCCTCGAGTTGGTGATAGAATCACCCGCAAGGTGCGGCAGTAAATTCACCACTTATGAGGAAGGTGGGAGGGGAGAAGTAAGACTGAAATCACTGTGATCCATAATGAAGAAGATACGAATAACTGTGCAAGGGCATTGGTTTGAAAGGGAGGTGTGACATAAGGTGTTTTCTGATTGATAAGTATGGATGAGACATAAAGGGAATGTGGGGAAGAGACAAAATGATAATTGGGGATTGGTATTGGAGGATGTGTAAGAAAGGTCTCTTGAAGGCATGCAATAGATGGTTTATAAGAGGAAAGGATATGACGAAGGTCAGGTCTGTGGGAGCGGAAACCGCGAATATTCCAATGAAGGATAGTTATACTTTAGTGATATAGATGGGCTGTGTTGGGAGGGGGTAGGAGGATAGGGTGTAGGGGGGATATCGTTAGGAGGAGGATGGATATCAGCAGTTACTTGGAGTGTGGAAGGAGCAGGAGTTGTAAGATTTGGAGGTTGAGTGTCAGTTTTCATTAAGTAATCTTGAATATTTTCAATAGTTTCTTCTGAGGAGTTGGTTGGGGAGTTTTGGGGATAAAGGATTTCTTGTGAGGGGGAAGAGAGGACTGGTGTCTCAAGCGTAGGGGCAAAGGAAGGTGGAGGTGATTGTGTGGTAGGGGAAGAGGGGGTGGAACGTTTGTTCTGTCTGTTACGGGTAGTGCGAGGAGGGAGAGGGGAAGGTGTTGGGGTTGCAGTGGTGATTGGAGTATCTGTAGTAGAGACTGGAGTGTCTGGGTTTAGGATGGGCAAAGAGTTGACTGGAAGTATGGTAGAAGAGGGGGAGTTAGATGTAGGGGGGTGGGTTTAGGAGAATTGGTAGAATGAGCAGTATTACTGGTAGTAAGGAGTAAGAGAGAAACCACGTCGACGTGCTTCCTGTCTGGCTTCACGTAGTGTGAGTCCAAGTTTGAATCTGAGAGTTGCTACCTCAGACTCAAAATTTGTAGGTGGGACAGCCCTTATAAAATACATTATGGGGGCCGCCACAGTTGGCACATGTGCGTGATTGTGCAGAGCAGTTAGATCGGGTATGGCCAGGTTGGGCACATAGTGGGCATCTGGCTGTGGAAGGGCAATGTTTGGCTGGGTGTCCTAGACGCCAACAATTTTGGCACTGACGTGGAGGAGGTTGGTATGGACGAATAGGGAGGGATTCTCCTCCTATGTAGACGTTAAAGGGAAGGTCATGTCTACGGAAGGTAATTTTGGCTATGTTAGTGGGTTTCTTTCGATGACCTCTGGGGGGAATGTAGTAGCATTGTACTGATGTTGCATCATAGTCTGTGAGACAGGCAAGTAGGTCTTCTCTACAATCTGACCAATCTTTGTCATAGATTGGGCAATTTGCTGGGGAGATTGAAACTGTTCCGGTGCAAGTATTGAGGGTTGGATGGGTCTGCAAATGGGTTACCATATACGTCAGTTAGTTTTGTTAATGCTATAGCTTGGTTTTCGGATGTTACTGTGACAAGACGGGAGCGGTCGGGTCGGCTACGGAAAGAGACTTTACCTACTTGTTTTTGGAGACATTGTTGGAAGAGAAGGGTGTTGTCAGAGTAGGGAGCTGTGGGAGGGATCACAAAAAATCGGTCCCATTTGGCTGCGCTAAAGAGAGTATTCAAGATTGTTGTAGAGATAGGAGTAGTAGAAGGGCGGGGGCGTGACGAAGATGGAGTAGTGTTGAGGGAGGTAGTGTTATGGAAGGTGGCAATAAGGCTTGTAAAGTATTAATAAGGGAGGATGGGGTGGTTGATGTTGGAGGTTGTGGGGGTAGAGGTGCTGAAGTTGAGCATGTTGGGAGAGTGGAAATGTTCCTTAAGGGTTGATTGTTGGCTACTGTGCTAGTAGGCATTGATGTGAGGGTAGTTATTGCAGTGTTCGGAGCCGTGGTCAAAGGAGAGCCTGGGGTCAGGGAATCGGGTGGGTTTACATCGTTGGGGCTATTTGATAAAGGGGCAAGCCTCATTGCCCTTAATAGTGGGGATATGTTTTCATTACCGGCCATGGTAAACCTGAATTATGTTGGGGATAAAAACAGTCCACCCCTCAGGGTCCCTTTGAGGGGTAAGGGCTAGGTAACTAAATCAGGGGAATACCGTGCCCATGGCTCCCTCAGGCCGTTCAGGACTGGCACAAAGTCAGCCTTTCATCCTTCCAGCACGGCTCTCACACCTTACGAGGTGGATAGCAGAAGGTTTTGGTGAGGGACAGAAACGAAAAGTGGGAAGGAAAAAAGACCATGCAAAATTAGTTGAGTCGAGGGCTGAGTCCCAAGGTTGGGGAGTTCCTCATCATGTGGGTCCCAGTCTCCGTCTCCTAAGCCCCCCACGACAACAACGGGCAAGGGATTGGGGGGGGGGGGGGCAGCTTCAGGGAAAAATAATCAGGAGGGGGAGAGTCCAGGTTGTTGTGACAAAGAGTCACATGTGTATCCAGGGGAAGTGGGCAATTACTCTGAGAGTAGAGTGAATGAGAGCAGAGAGACTGTATGATGGATGCGGTGTAGACATGTTATCTTGGGGCATGATTAGATAGTTTTGAATGTCTTCGAGAGTTTTTGAAGTGATTTTCTGATGAGGGGACAGACGTTTGAGGGGCGGAGAGAGAGGTTGATGTAGGAGATGATGCAGTAGAAGATGTGTGGAACTCTGAATTGAACGAGGAAGTAGAGGGATAAGTACCCCGGGGAAGAGGAGATTGAGGTGTCTGGATTTAGAATGGCAAAAGAATCCGACTGGGACAGGGAGGGGGTAGAAGTAGGATGAAGACGAGATACTGGGGTGGATGTAGAAACATCTTGGGAGGGAGGGGGAGGGGCAAAGCGAGGGACAGTACTGGAGTAGGGAGTAAGAGAAAATACTCAAACTTGTAGGTAGGGCAGCCCATATAAAATACATTATGGGAGCAAAGCAGTTTGATCGACCATGAGCAGGTTGGGCACATAGAGGGTATCGGGTTGTGGAGAGGTGTTTGGCAGGGTGGCCAAAACGCCAGCAATTCCGACATTAACGGGAGGGAAGGAGGATTTAAACATCAAGGGATCGTCATGTCTACGCAAAGTAATCTTGGCAATATTGGTGGAGGACTTACGGCTCCCTTCTATGGGGAATGGTGTAGCATAGTATTGATACTGCATCATAGTCCATAGGTCTTCTCTACAATCTGACTAACCCTCGTCGTAGACAAGGATTAGTCAGATACTTTGCAGATAATAAGGCTGCAGAGTAGTAATAAGGTAGGGGAGAGTAGTAGATGAAAAAAGCTTTGGTGGAAATAAAGCAGAGGATGTTGGGAAAAGAGCAATGCTTTCTGGAGGCTGAGTAATGATCGGGGTGGATGGTTTGGCCTGGATAAGGTAGGCTAAGAAAGAGGGACTGCAGAGCAAGTTTGGAAGAAATCTAAGATAACAGAGCAAGGAGGCAGGTTGGTTGGGAGGTCGGTAAGGAGAGGATAGGTGGGGAAAAGCATGGGTATGGGTTGCAGCAAGGTGTGGATAGGACAACAGAATGTGTGGAACTGAAAGAGTGACATTACATAAGGAACATAGTGGAACGTGACATCAGAGAGGAGTGTGTTGGACAAGTGTGGCCAATACGTAAGCAGGCAAGAGCCGTCTCCAACGTCTGTTCCGATGAAATGGAGCTAATCTGGAGATGGTAATTTTACAGTATGGGATTTATTAGTGCAAAGACTTGACCAGAAAGATTGTCATCGGATAAGGTCTTAAAATGGGGTAATAATCCGTGAGAAGGTTACTGCGAAACCAGCATCGAGGTTGATTTGGGCCATCTGCTGACAGGGATCGTGATAGGAAACAGAGGAAGAGGCAAACCGGAAGACTGATACAAAGATGTTTGCGGGCTGTCGATGGTACAAGTGGAAAGAAAAGCGCAAGATCGAGTTGAGTGGCGAAGGATGGTGGAGAGGTCCATGGCTGCTCAAACATGAGCATACCGTTATTGATGATGTGTAAACTGAATACTCGAGGAATGAATGGAGACATGGTCAAGGAATGGGTGAGAAGGACAGAAGTGGGGATATCCGCTTTTGGGGTCAGGGAATTGGGTTTCTGGTGTTTAATTTGCAAGTCTGTTTTGGGAAGAGGCCGCGGTAGCCGAGTGGTTGGAGCATCAGACTCAAGACTGTCACGACAGCAATCTGAGTTCGAGGGTTCGAGTCACCGGCCGGCGCGTTGTTCCCTTGGGCAGCCCATGTTTGGTGACGGTCCCGGGCACGACTGAGTGGAGAAGGGTTGGCGTCAGGAAGGGCATACGGCCATAAAAGATATCTGCCAGAATCAAATCATCATGGCGACCTCATATAAAATGGATAAAGCTGGGAAAAAGAAGATTTTACAGGTCTGTTTGGGAGCTGTGGCTGGACGAAGCTGGTAGCGGCTTGGGTTTCAGTTGCTCTGGTGTGGACCGTTTCGCTGTGGCGTTTTCAGCAGAGTGGTCGTTCTTGGGGTGTTTCAGGTGGAATTATTTTAAAGATTGAAGCAGAGACGACATCGTTTGGCACTTCGACAGCGGGTAAGTTAGCTTTAGCTAGTCCTTTACTTACTTCTGCAGCGTAAGAGCCTGGTTTGCCAAGTTTACGAAGTGAGCGTTAAGTAGAATAACCATTACTTGCAAGGAAGTGTCCTCAGGGAGTTTGAGGACTTGTTGGTTAGTGGTGGCTTCTTCGATGGCTTGCTGGAAAGGATCCGCAGTTGACACACTTTGGGTTATCCTAGTTTGTGCATTCCCCAGTGTGGATTTGGATTTGCTATTTTTTTACATTTTTGGGAACAGTCTTTCTTTAAGCGTTTATAGGAATAGTGGCCGAGTGGTTAGAGCATCGGACTCAAGACTGTCAAGACGGTAGTCTGAGTCACCGGCCGTCGCGTTGTTCCCTTGGGCAAGGAACTTCACCTCGATTGCCTATCTAGCCACTGGGTGGCTAAGCCAGCCCAAGTCGGTTCTGATCCAAGCCCGGATAAATAGAGAGAATGATTACCTAAAAGGTAACACCGGCACTCTCCGTGGAAAGGAACTGGGGACCCTACCACGTACTCACTCCACGGGCATCACATGAAAAACTACAATTAAGTATCATGCTGTGACCACGGCGGCTCAAACATGAACCTACCGTAAAAAAAAAGGCCATACATTAAGGGATGTTGGTGAATCGTTGTTTCAATATTCCTTGATGATACTGAGAGGTAGAAGAGATTAAGTCCTTCTATTTTCAATTTGTCTACCATTTCCAGTGTCTGCAGGCGAACCTTGATTATATTTGGCTTCTGCATGATAAACACCTTAGCAATAAGGGCGGTTGCTTTGAATTTCGGCTTTTAATTTCTTCAGCTTCCTGGAGAATTTCACATTCAGTTTCTTTTAGCATGAAGATCATCTTGGCCTTCTTTTCGGGTGAGAGAACGGCAGAGAATGCTTTTTGTTAGAGCTCTCTTGCTTCATTCTGGAATATCTTGTTGATTCATTTGTCTGTAGCCATCTGGAGCATCATAGACTCGGGTTACCTTTATCTGAAGATCAAAGATGATCCTCATGAGCTGCACCTTCTCAGGGATTGTGCTTTACAGCGAACCTTAGCCTCTTGGTACGAAGAGGAATACAAATCTACCCCCGTCCCCTCTTGGTGGGACTGAGGAGGTCCTATAGATGGTACTGTGGCAGCAACCGTGGGGACTCTTGGGGGGTGCCTAGCCTTAACCTACTCACTGGATGGTACACTTATAGAAGTCTGCAGTGGTCCCTGACCATAGTCTGACCCCCATTGGCCGGGCGGAGGCACCCCTCTCTTCCCC